>NC_056480.1:2858062-3070652 GCF_008729295.1 Plectropomus leopardus | reverse complement strand
ACCAGAAAAGTGTTTTTGCATGACATTATAGCGTCACAGTGAAGGTGACACTTCACTTCATCATTATATCCTATTAGACATTTGTGCGAAATTTCATCACAGTTAGTGAATGAATTCTTGATTTATGGCCAAAAACATGTTTTGTGGGGTCACAGTGAACTTCGAGTCCACTCAAATGTTTGTGCCAAATTTGAAGAAAAATCGTCAAGGCGTTATTGAGATATTGAAATAAGGTCAGTGACCTTTGAACACCAAATTCTAATCAATTCATCCTGAATTCAAGGTGGGTGTTTTTGCCAAATTTGAAGGCATTCCCTTAAAGTTTTCTTGGACTATCACGTTCATAAGAATTAGACAGGTGCAAGATCACAGTGACCTTGACCTTTGACCGCTTGAGTCCAAGTACACATCTGTGCCTATTTTTTGAAAAACAAACAAACAAAAAAGTCCTTCAAAGTTTCCTTGAAATATTGCATTCACAAGAATAACACAGACGAGGTCACAGTTACCTTAACCTTTGACTTTTGACGTTTGTGCCAAATTTGGAGGACTTGCTCGCAAAGTGTTCTTGGAATAGCGCATTCACAAGACTGAAAAGACACGGCCACAATCACCAAAATAAAATCAGTTAATTGTTGAGTTCAGGTGGACGTGCGTGCCAAATTTGAAGAAATACCATCAGGACATTCTTGAAATATTTCAGTCACAGGAAGGGGACGGATGGACCACCCAAAATCATAATGCCATCAGCCGAGGCGGTCGCCGGTGCAGAGGCACGAAAACAAACCGACTGACATGTTATCTAGTAGCAGTTTCCTTATCAGAACTGCAGACTGCACTCATGCTGTAACACGTTTAACAGTATTGACGTTTGTTACCCCCTCAGGTTGTTGGAAAGTGTCACTGGTGTTTTCCATCCCTGATGGCAGCGGACAAGCGTGAGTGATGGAGCTGTTCTGGGCTGGTTTCGTATCGGTGGTATTCACCATGGCTACCATGGCAACGCTGAGGTTAACACGGAGAACGTAGACCACGGTGAACCCCATAAACATCAGGACAGCCAGGTTGAGGCGAGCCGAGCAGCACTGAGGAGGAACTGTTCACATAGAAAACAAAGATTTTTACATGTAGTCTGGACTGTGAGCATAGAGTCACTACGAAAACATTTCACATGTTACAGATGAGCTTAAAAAAAGAGCGCTTTTTATAGCTCAAGAGAGTTTGCCTATTTATTAGCACCACTTCTAATCAAAAAGAAAAAATAAAATCACATTTAATTATCTAAAAAACACACTGTCACAAATCAGAAAACAGTCTCATAAAAAGCTTATGATTTTTTAAGATAATGACAATAAGCAATTATAAAATTATTTGTTTCAAGTTACTTTTTTGCGCTTGCTTTACAGCTAAAACAATAAATCATATTTGATCTTTTCTTAGGATTGCTCCAACCATTGCAGTTTAAAATTCAAATTGACACCCTTTTTGTTTTAAAGCACGAGGCTTTATTATCAATATGTGTCATTATTAAAATGTTTAATAGTTTTTCTTTATTTATGGTCATTCTTTAACTTTCATCTTTTCTATTTGGTTATTTTTATTGTTTTAACTTCTTTTATCTCTGCACTGTCAGGCATGTGCGCGCTGGAGCAGGCTGTCGGACATGTAATATCAAAATGAAAATATCATGTTATTATTATAATTTGAATTTTAATTTTGAATGGTATTCCTGGTATAACTGGATAAACAGGCCCACTTAACTACTCTTTTTAAACACTAACTTTAAAGAGCAACTTTATTGTCAGATCAACATTTTCCAGCCCTGGGCGTTCGTCAGGGTCACAAGTCACGAGTGGAAACGCTGGTTTGACAAAAAAGTTTTTATACTACAAATGTTGCTGGAGTTTTTACTTGAGACTGTTCCCTTTTTTGTGCATCGTGGAAGCAGCTGACCAACAATCCTCTCTGAGCTTCCACTAAACATTAACTTTAAACCACAGACAGAAATTAACCTTTAGCTGCTTGTCTTGAGAGTTTTGGCATGTAAGATATCCAAAATCTTAATTAAAATTCCAAAGATTAAACAAGGAAAAATTTACAAAAAGATTTATAAAGATAAACACACCTGCATCGTTCTCGATGAGGGGTTCAGTGTCCTCGCTCTCGTCCGAAGGGGCCGAATTGATGGAGCAGCCATCCGGTGGCGGCATGGCACTCGGCTGACCCGAGAAATATTAAGTCTATGAAATGATGTCACTGAGCCATGGTGTCAAGGAAACCTGCCGCACGGACAAAGGTTGAAATCAAAAGTCAGGAAAACAAACAGAAGATGTGAGATAAACTCATGACAGACGAGTGAAGACGAGTAAAGTGACACAACAAACACATCAGCAGATTTTGATAACAGGGTTGATAACACTGATACACACAAACATACACAGTTGTGGAAAGTTTCACCAGATCTGAAACTTACAGGATGATACACTCAGAGCGGAAAAACAAGATGAAGATGATGATGAAGCTCTGCGTGAGTTTGTCTCTTTACTGAAGTAAAACCTGAGAACAAGAAATAAAAAAGGTCAAATGCAACAAAACAGGTTTTGTTCTTGTCGTTGGGTAAAATCTTCTGTCTTTAAAACATCGACTTTTCAGGAACTAAAAGAAACACCTGTGTGCTCAGTCTGAACACATCTCTTTTCAAGCTGACCAGCGAGGTTTTTTAAAAAGTTTCATGACATCAGCTTGAACAACTAAAATTACCAAAATGACGGCAGCACGGGGAACAACAGGTGGAGGTGTCGGTAACAGTCCTCAACGACACACTGACCTGGAGGGAGTTTTTTTACACATTTTCATAGTTTTTCTTAACTATTAACCAGAAAATAAAGTACATACACACACCACACATACAGATATATTTCTAACAAAACTGAACAAGTGAATGTTTAAATAATCAACAGATTGATAATAATAATAAAAATAATCACCAGCAGCTCTAACACGAGGGGGGGAAATGCTTTGTTGGCAGTGCTGACCTACAAAAGCAAAAAAGGACTAACTCTGTACATAAAGTGCTATTAAATGATGAAGAGCGGATTTGTCTCCTGAGGTCACAGGCTTTAGGCCACAACAAAAACGCTGAGTCATTGTTCTGAGTTTCACTTCTTTCACCGGCTTTGATGGGCAGTGAAGTGACAACTCACGATGCTGATTATTTTAAACTGTGTTTTTGAGGAACTGAGACAAACATACTTTTGTATGTTGTAGATTTGATCAATTTTGGGAGGCCGTCTGAGCTGGGTTTCATCAGAGGTCCATAATTTCTCATGACAGCAGGTACAGCATCATTGCAGGACACATAACGGTGCCTGAATGGCACAAAGGTCCTTTCAGTGGTGAAAGAGCCCTTAATTATCACTACAGTTTATGTGTTCAGTTAATCTCAGTAAGTTACATGTTTGGAGTCAATATATCGTCTAAGAAATGTGTCAACTGCCTAAAACTTTGGTCCCAACTTATCATGCTTGCAGCTTTGAAACATCGGTACAAAAATGTGTTTATCAGCAGATACCAGACAAAGTTACAAAGAACAGTTCGTCCCAAAATCAAAAATACATATTTATTCTCACCTGTTGTGCTATTTATGGAGATATCAGCTGTGATATGTGTGCCTTCTCTCCAATATACCGGACCTTAACGACACTCGGCTTGTGGTGTTTAAAGAGCCAAAAATTACATTTGAAAAAACAACATCAATTTGTCTTCCAGAAAATATGATATGGTTAATCAAGATAGTCCACAGACCTTCGTGAGAGCAGTTTCATGTAGGAACTATTCTCTTTGTACTGAAAAACACCACAAAGAGGGAGGTTTTTTTAAATGTTTTTTTTTTGTGATGCTTTAAGCAGATATCTCCAACACACTGAAATAAATTAATAAACAGCACTACATGTAAAAGGAATAACACGGTGTTTTGATTTTGGGGTTGACCTGTCCCTTTAAAAAGAGCTATTACAAATATTGAGGAAGTGTTTCTAAGATACACATATTAGATTTCACTGAAGGGAAATTACAGTCAGAAATTAAGAGCCACAGATGGCTTCTTACGCAGCCAGTTTTTCCAGTTTGCTTCCTTCCCTGGAACTCAATGGCACTTACTGTAAATTTGTAAAATAAAATTGAAAATAAAATTTTAAAAAAGTAAATAAGAAAACAACTTCTCGAGCCATACCTCTTTAAAAAAAAAAAAAAGATTAATCAATGAAGTTAATAGTCAGAAAATGAATCTTATTTGATTTTTTAGTGTGTTTTAAAGCACTTTGTGCCTGGAAATTTTGATACAAATAAAGGATTTTGATATGTAGCCTTTTATTTATTTTGCCACACTTTCATATGTCTTTGCTTTAACAGGCTGCTTGTCACAGCATTAAGAATATTAGTTATTATTATTAAACCTGTTGTGCTTAAAAATGACAAATTATTTCAGCTTGATTACTTTTGCATATGTTTTTATACGGCTTTATCCTTGAAAGCTTCCGTGTAAAGCGTGCCGACACTTGGATGTCAACATGACTTCATCGTGCATCCCTAATATTGTTCTGTGTGGCGTCCCTGTCGGTTGACAAAGCGTATACTTTTTGCCATCCCCATGTGACGCATGTCTGCAAATGAGTCTGTGAAACTATGTGTGTGCGAGCCTATCATGAGATCATCAGAAAAAACACCCAAAACCCTTCCTTTTCCCCCCTGAAACAATTATTGTATTGTGTTGCGTGTGTTATGTATTAATAAAGTCAGTTACTGCAAGTTTTTTCTTATTAAACCCTTTGGGACTGAAAGTGAATGCTCACTTTCAAAAAGGCAATATAAAAGCAATGTCCAACTTTATAAAGACTGACATCTATAAATAAATAAGGGCTGAAACCTAATTCCTTTAACAATTAATAAATATCATTGTCAATTGGCTGATAAGTGATTTTAACATAGTGAAAAGTACCAAGCACAAGTTATCAGAGCCCAAAGTAATGTTATTAAATCATTTATTTTTTCAAGTTTAAAGCATAAAAAACATAGTATTGGATTTATAAAGAAATAAAAGGGAGACCAGATATATAAACGATACTTAAGCCACAACACAATATTACTGAGATTTTATGTGTTGCAATATGCTGAGTGATAACATTTATTGCGATATACTGTGATTTATCACCTTAGCTTTCTAAAATGCAAATTATGTCCCAAACAGAACACTTTATCACAATCTGTTTTACAATAAAAATGTTTGTTTTCTTTATTTTATTTCATTATATTGTTATTTTAGTAGGCTACCAAAAATTCAATCAGTATTTGTAATAATAGAAATTACTATGATAAAAATATCGATACTTGGCATCTGTGTATTGATACGATAATGCCTCACAAAAATATTGTGATCCTATGCTGTATCAATTATTTCCCCTCATCCCTAATATTTAGAAAGTTTACTTGAACTATTAAAGCTTTTAATTAATAATTGATTAATTATCTGACAATCAACTCCTTACTGCACTTAAGGACACCACAGCATCCCCAGACATTAGCTAACTAATGTAAAATATGAAACTAAAAAACAAACGACAATAGAAAAATGAAAAAAATGTCTGATACTATAAATAACAGAAATACCAAGACATTTAAAGCTCTGCATCCTACACTTTCTAACAGGAAGGAGGGGGAATCACCAAATACAATATTATGAAGATACTTTAACCACAATACAATATTGTTATGACTTTTAAATGTGATAACATATATTGCCATCCATTGCAATTTTTTTTACCTTTTTCAACTACAACAATTTTCGGTCCCCCAATTTCTCAGTTTTGGGATCAATAAAGTATATCTATCTATCTATCTATCTATCTGTCTATCAACTCCTCCCTGCACTGACGGACACCCACAAACAAAACAAGTAAAGTAAAACATGGCTAAATTATGTATAACGTGAGTTTAAACCCAATAATACAAGTGGAAATTGAAGTGTAAAAACGTATTTTTCTATAAATGACTGGGAAGTGACAGCAACTTATACTGTCTATAAGGCATTACTTTATTATTAGAATACCATTTTTAAAGATAGATTAACATAGAGTTTGGGACTTTATTAACCATTTGAAACCTGACCAAATTCTCTTGATTTCTTTCAAAAACATGGAAAGACAGCAAATGAAACAATGAAAGAAGAAATTCACCAATAATTTGCAAGAATTTTAGTTAAAAAAAAATTACCCCCCAAAAAAAGAAAACAAAGAAACAGAAAAACAAATAAGGCAAACAAGACTTGATAAAAATGCTTCAAATAATCATAACACTGTAACATAATATTACATGTGTAAATATGATCATTTTGAATAATAGTCCTTTCCCACACATTTTTATCCCTTGCCTTTTTTTTCTTTTGTGATAAATCTCCTAATTTCTTGCAATTTGTGGAACATCTCTTTCCAAGTTGCTCATTACCTTGTTTCCTCATGTTTTTTTAATAATAAAAGTGCACCATTTAGCTCTGTGTTCAGAGGTTTAAGTACCTGTGAACGGTGCTGGAAGCAGAGCCCTTAAAGAGTGTTTATTATAGAGCACTAGTTGGAAGGAAGCTCAAGAAAATTGTCGCTCCAAATTAAGTAAATAAGTGTCTTAGTTTCTGTTATGTACCATGTATCAGACATACAAGTACAAGAGAAAATCCTGTTTTTTCTGTTTTATTTTAGCCTGAACCTGCTAGATTACAGGTTAGCTTGTTGGTCAATTGGCGAGAACATGTGTGTTATTGATTAACGACAACGTGCATGGATATATCGTCGAATTAATTCTTACCTTGTGAAGAGTCTTAAAACACAAACACCTGGTTAAAGCAGCTGGGGCGTATAAGGATATGAAAAATAAAAAACACCATGTCTGTTGTGTCTTCAACACAGCCGGCGAGACAAGAAGTGAGCTGATTTTAACAGGAAAAAACAGTCACATGAGCGACGGTTTGGTGAAACGCAGATCTATAAAACACTGAGGTGGCTAAGCTGAACCGTGAACGTAGCGCATATTTCGTATAGATCAGTACTAAGGGTGTGACGTCATAGAGAACGACCAACAGCTGGCCCGCCCTCCTCTCGCGGTTTTGGTTTTACTGTCACGAGCTTCAACGGTTAACTTGTGAAAATACCTAAAATGAATTAAAATAATAAAAAAAAAACACCTAAACTTATTTTCACTTCTACTTAGTCGGACTTCATTCTCCATTTATTTTATTTTTTAAAAAAAAGAGTATTTGTTAAAAAAAGAAATCATTTCCGCAAATCTTGGCTGTTGTTATGGCAACTATTCCGCCTCCTGCGAGTCGTCTGGAGCAAACAAACATCTGCGACCAACAGTTCCGAGTTAAGTCACCTGTCACTCGCCTTTAAGGCACCTGGAAACTATATTACCTATCGTCGCATCCATGGCACACTACAGAGTGAGTATTTAGCGACATACTTTCTGCAGCCATTAAATATGTTACTCGATATTAAATATTTAAGTGTGAGGCATGCGTATGCTAACTAGCTAGCATCAGAGCATTGTGTCCCATGAAGCTTGGTCAGTGAACGCACCTCAACAGACTGTATTAATCCCCAAATATTTCAAATAAAACCGGTCAGACGTGCCCTGCTAGCTTGTGTGTCAGTAAAATAAGTGTCTGTTGTTTCAGGCCTCGGAATCGAAGCGAGAACAATTTAGAAGATATCTTGAAAAATCGGGAGTCCTTGACACGATAACAAGCGGTAGGTACATAAACAGCTCAAATAGTATGTAAATGTACTTTCAGTTTCTGTTGTTAAACTCATCCATTCACTTAACGTTCACCCGTATCCCCGCTGTACTGCTTGATCATAACTTTGTCTGTCTTCTTGCAGTTTTAGTGGCACTTTATGAAGATACGGACAAACCCGATAATGCCCTGGAGTATCCTTATTATAGTGGCATTAAACGAGTGTAAGTGTGTCTGAAATATTGAAGTAAACGCCCCTAACCCCAAAACAAAAGGTGATGATTTGTACTCTTATGAGAAGAAAAATGTATAAAGCACAATATTTCCTCTTTGAAATGAATCTCAGCTGGGGATATTAAGAGCAATTCAGCTGCAAAATAGGTTTTTAAAATCCATTACTGAGGCTGTGTGAGAGAATTGCATTTTTTTCCTCACCTATTGGGAAGAAATGTGTCGCTGTGGAACAACCTGCCCACAGACGTGAGGGCAGCAAAGGGGGTTTATTTTTTTAAAAGCAAATTCAGGAACTACCTTTTTAGTCTGGCTTTTAATTGAGCTTTACCTATTTATTTATTGACTATTTATTCATACATTTTTACCTTTTTATCATTTCATTATTTTTTAACTTATTTATTTATTATTCTACTTTGTGTAGTTATCATTTTAGTTAAGTCTTATCTACTGTTTAGAGTATTTTATTTATTTATTTTTATCTTTCTATCTTTAGGTTTTATCCTACCTTTGGTGTTTCCTTACCTGTTGCAATTTCCTCAGTTCCTGCCAAGTGTAGTCAAGCATCATCATCACTGACATTTTCTTCACACGTCAAAGAAATACAGAATAAAATACAACCACAATACAAATAGAAAAAAAGGTAAATGCGACACCCCAAATAAGCTACCTTAAGCTTTTGAGAGATGGCCCAAAAATGAACATGTAGCAAGTAAAAATACTACAGTAAAAACAAAACAAACAAGACAAAAGATCCCAAAACATTAACATAATCAGCACTTGCTTTGTATCTTGTGATGCTGCCCGACCTGCAGCGATCAAAGTTATTCATAACTCACAGAAACATTACTTGAAATAGTCCACCCTCCACCTTCTCTCCCCTCTCCACATCACTCATACATCCAGAAGCACTAAGTCCTCCTAAAGTCAGCTTGGGAGCAAGAAGTCAGTAAAAGGTATAAGGAAAATACTGAGAGAAAGAAAGAACACAGAACAAGAAAAAAAAATAGAGAAAAAAAAACAAAGAAGACTTGTCTTACGTAAAAGTGCTTAAAATAATTATAATAATTCTGTAACATAATTTCAAATAAGTAATTATGAATATATTTTTTCCCTAGACATTTTCCCAAGCTTTCTTTTTTAATAATGTGATAAATCTACTTATTTCTTTCCAGTACAGCCGTACAAAAACAAGTCGCTGTTGTTGTTCTTTACCAAACTTGGTCCACCTGGCTTCGTTAGAAATAAAGATTTCTGTGACTGAATATTGAAAGCAAACATTGTCTTTAACCACGTGCTCAGTTTCATAAAGCTTCACCTCGGAGCGGCTGGTCCAGAGCCAGCAGACGCTGAGGCTCTTCGCATGGAGCTGGCTGACCTTCAACAGAAATACAACCTGCTCATGGAGGAGAACAAAGAGCTGAGAAACAGAGTGAGATGCGCTAAAAATCTAAATGAATGCTGCTCCTGTTCTGACCTCTGACCTCTAACCTCTGAATTCATGTCATTTTCCAGCTGATGCAGTACGAACCGTCGCCTGAGGAGGGAGCAGCGGAGTAGAAAAGAGGGTTTTGTCAGAGCTTTCTGGGATTAAAAAAAGGAAAACAGTTAACCAATAGCATTTTATGAAGAATAGGTAAATGTTTATTAAATCGAGGTTCAGTACACACTGAATCACTTATTTTTTATAGAACAAGAAACAACTTTTGCTTTGTCATACATTAAAAAAAAGTTTTTCAGCATTTGGCATCAGTTTTTCCTCTTTTTCACAAAAAAAACAGCCACTCATCTGAAAATAAATAGAATATTAAATATTATTATTACATATATATATATTTTTAGAATGGCCTTTAATGTTTTTAAGGACATTTTAATTGATATCATCTGCATAACTGGAGTAAAAAATTGTCATACAAAAGCAATAATTCAGAGGTCATCGCTCATGTGCCTGAGGGGGCATTAAAGTCTGATAATGACAGCATGTTAAAGACAAATTTTAAATTCCTGTCACCACGGGAAAGATATTTAGCATTTCTTTTCCACTGTGTCAAAGACATGCAACTGTTTTGTTAAATGTTCTTGATAAAGAGCTCTCAGACGTGTTGGAACAGGGGAGTTAAATTAATTCAGACAGCATTACTGATTTAAAAGTATCTGGTTGTGTAACAGCACATTGTGACCTGACACATTATAGATCCGTGGTTCAGTTTTCCGTTCCCTCTAATCGTGCAGACAGAGCTGCTGCATACAGTCAGATCATTGGTGTCGACTTGAGTCACAAAATAAAAAAAAAGACTTGGCAAAGTCAACCTTGGCAACCTGATTTGGACTTCACCGTCAATGAGTCATGATTTCACTCTGACTTTAATTTCCTTTTGACCTAAAAATACTTGACATCTTGCGGTTTGAAAATTACAGATGAAAAAATTCCAACAAACTTGTTTTACCAAATAAGTTGAAACGCATTTGAAAAGCATTCATCAGTTACGTAAATTCAGTGTATTGATAGTCTCGTCAAAATGGCAAAAGGTGCATCATTAGGTTCATTTTGAGACATTTGACATTTTTAGGGTGATACTGACGTCAACATGTGGGAGTGATTACAGAAATAAAAAACCCACAATGAATAACAATAATAATTATTATTTGATTAGCTTTGTTTATTTAATAAGAAAAAGACTAATACATTCTTGGTTAAATAATTTGCTTTGCCCCCTAAATCCTTCACACTGAAACGTTAAAATCTGAAATTCTAATATGATTGGAAAAAGGCTGCTCTTTTGGCGTGAGAGCGTAATCTCCTTAGCAATAGGTAACAAAGGCCTTTTGTGCTTCATTTGAAGAACTTTAAATGTGTGAAAAGTGCAGTAAAAGTGTTTATAAAACTTGCATCCAAGCTTGGCTCGTTGAGAGTCTCACGTTGGAGCCGACGGTCCGTTTATATCTGCAGATCAGTCGGCGCTCTCCTGCTGCTGGTGCTGCTCGCCGCAGACACTCTGCGGTTTGGGGAGGAGGCGGTGGGGCTGTTGCTTTCCCGGCTGTGCCGAGACACTGAGCTCAGCTCCCCTGCCGAGTCTGGACTCTGAGACCTGCTCGGCCTCTTGATGTCCGATTTAGAGAGCACCCTGGCTCTGGGTCCAACACAGCTGCTGCGTAGCTTCACGCTGTTGTTCCCGTGGTAGGAGTCCCCGCTGTCCGAGCCGTTCCCCTCCACCAGAGTGGAGCAGTTCCACGGTGGACTGACCCTCCGTGACTTCCGCACAATGCCTGACAGAGTTGTGCAGGAGGAGGTGTCCGCTACAGGCAGGGTGGGGTACTCGGAGCCGGCGCACACCATGTCCTTGTGATGCGGGGACTGCTCCTCTGGTTCCTGTTTGTCAGCAGGAGGGGAGCGAGTCTCGCTGCTGGTGTCGCCGGTTCGCTCCGTGGGGCTCGGCACTCCCTCCTTGGCGTCCTTGTGGCCGTCTGGCTTTGCACCGGGGTCCCCTTTTATCGGGATGAAAGCGGAGGACGCATTAAGAAGAGGGTAGGTGGGTCCGTTGCCCTGCTTCTCCAACAGTAACGTGTATCCACATGGTGCCTCGGGGATGGTGTTCTTGCGAGCCACAGACGAGCCCACGTTAACCTGATGCACAACTGAGTTCTTCTTTGACTTGTCGACGTAATAATCGTCGAGATCGGCCTTCAGGTGCGGGTAGTAGCTCAAGATGACCTTCTTTAGCTTCTTGTATCCCAGGTGCATGATCTCGAGGAGGCTGAGAAAGAGCGAGATGCAGGCGATGCTTTGCATGAACACCATGAACACCGTTTTCTCCGTTGGCCTGGAGACAAAACAGTCGACCACATTGGGGCACGGCTCCCTCTCACACTTGTACAGCGGGTTCAGGCGATGCCGTAGAGGACGTACTGACACACCATGAAGCTGACCTCCACCACCGAGCGAGTCACTATGTGCACCAGGTAAGTGCACAACAGCGAGCCCCTCAGCGGCGCTTTGTTGAGCTTCCCCTGCTCCAGCTGCTTCATCTCCTTCTCGATCCTCCGCCGGATCTCCACCAGCTCCACGTCCACCGCCTCCAGCTCCCGGCGGAGGGCCACCTTCTTGCAGTGGCGCTCCTTCTCCAGAGCTCGCAGCTGGTAGATGGCGTGACCCATGTAGACGAGCGAGGGCGAGGACACGAAGATGACCTGCAGCACCCAGTAGCGGATGAGGGAGATGGGGAAGGCCTGGTCGTAGCAGACGTTACGGCAGCCGGGCTGGTCGGTGTTGCAGATGAAGTCCGACTGCTCGTCGTTCCAAACGTCCTCCGCGGCGACGCCGAGCACCAACATCCGGAATATGAAGAGGATGGTCAGCCAGATCTTGCCGACCATGGTGGAGTGGATATGCACCTCCTCCAAGATCCCCCCCAGGAAGTTCCAGTCTCCCATGTTTTACATTAGCAGAGCTGCAACGAAAGACGAAAAATAAAGTTATTACAGACAACTGAACACTGTATTTTTGGTAAATACTGACACCAATATTCAGGAATGATACTAATTGATTATATTTATAAAACAAATGCATGAGGTAAACAATTATTCTCATATTTAGCATTTATTGTAATTATTGTACTCTTTTTTGTATAGAATACCATTTTAACATATGAGGAGCATTTTTGTTTCTATTTTATGTATTTTTTTTTGTCTCTTTCAATATTTTATTTCTCTCTTTTGTTGTTTTATGATATAATTATGTGTCATATAATTGCAAAAAGCTGTATTTTGCAGCATGTAAAAAAATAAAAATATTGTGGAAAAAAACTATTAAAATTGTGAAACGTCCTTTGATTTTTACTTTTTTTTAAGAAACTGTATAAGATTTAGGGGGGCAGTGACATCTAGGGGCGAGGATTGCAGATTGCAACCAGTTCTCTACCTCTATTAAACCGGGAAAACACTGAATAAAGCAGATTTATATTACACCACGCTGTGGCTCAGAGGTAGAGTTGGTCGTTTTCTAATCGACCGGCTCCTCCAGGCAACATGTCGAAGTATCCTTGGGCAAGATACTGAACCCTAAATTGCTCCCGAAAAAAACATAACAAAATAAATATAATATAATATAATATAATAATATAAACAAAAAATAAATAAAGTGACCAAAACATACTGAGTGAAAGATCTTGTTTGAAAGGAAGCCAAGAGCCAGTACAAGAAAAAAATACTGTGAATTCTTTTATTTTTTCATTGGTAAATAGTTGCATGGTGAATAATTCTGCTCTTGCTACTTCAAGTAAAAAGAATAAAATTAAATTACTTTACTACTGTGAAGAATAATGTTTTCAATTATACAACCAGTTTTCCCAGAACATTTAAACATGTGACAGATTAATATTTACTAGTTTGAGAATATAAATTAGCTCAGGTATTAGATCAGGTATTTTGGTGTGTTCTTATTTCCTCCCAAAAATATGACAACATTCAGCGGTCCTAATAAAACATTATTAGATATATTGGTAAAATTGGTAATCATTACAAATTAGGAGTCATGTCAAAGAATCAAAAAGAAATCAATAACTTTAATCCATGATGGTATTCATAAAAAACAGATTTCATCCGAGACAAAAACATTACACTATTTAAGCAGATATATTTGGCTCATTAATTATGTAAAAAAAATGACATGCCTTGCTAAATAAAGGTCAAGTATTTATTATAAAAAGCGTAAACTTACCTTCATCTTGGATATGAAATGTAACTATAAAGGCCTTTTGCAGCAGTCCTGCTGAACAGTCCTATGGGCGCATCTTTTATCTTCTTTTTCTGCTCCTAAAAGGTCAAACTTTCACACTGGGAAAGATTTCAGTCTCCTCTGCTGCTGAAAACTGGACAAAAACAAATGATCCCTGCTGGCTCTCGTTGTTCACCAGTTATAGCCTGTGAAAGACAAAAACGATCAATACTGTTGCGATGCTCTGTTGCCATTGACCTCGCAGCAGCGTGAGAGGACTCACTGCCAGCTCCTGCCAGTCATTAGGGGTGAAAAGTGTCGCAGAATATGCAGTTTGTGGTTGAACCCAGAGGACCCTGAACGCCACCAGAAGTGGTGCACTGGGTTTGATGGAAATCTGTCATCCCAGGGCGCCTTGATGATGACCCACATATGATGAGCTGCTCCTGAAGCGGATCAATCTCCTGATTTAATGTGAATCTTACACTGAAATGCTGGAAATCACACACTCATTAAAAACAGCGAGATGTTGCATAAGAGCCACAAAGGTCTAATCAGGAGTCTGTTATAACCCGTATTGAACGGTGTTGGTTTTTGCAGCTAGACCTGAATAAATTAATTGATTCATTGGTCTATAAAAAATGTATCTGCATCTGTTCTGATGATCAATTAATTTTTTAAAGTCCTTTTTTTCTTGCTGAAAATGATCTCCGGAAGGAAAACTTTGTGATCATCTGTTTTGATCTAATAATCTCAAGTTTTGAGTCAGTTTATCTCACTTCTTTATTTGCATTATAAATAATCTATAAAACAAGACTGTTTTTGTAATTTTGGACAGTTTATCTGTAAAATAAAAGAATCTGTAGACGTTATCTTGGGGATCAGAACAGGCAATTTTGTGACAAAAAAAATGATTGATTGAGAAAATAACTATGAAATGCCATTCACAATTTTAAATGTTTTTTTTATTAGACCAACAGTCCAAAACTAAAAGATATTCAATTTGACATTATAATTTTAGCAGCAAATCATCACATTTAAGATGCTGAAGGTTGTGTCAAACATTGATTCATCAATACATATCTGTCTTCTTGTTATTGTTGTTTACTATAGTCATTCTGCTATTCTCTGCCACCAACCAGTAAAAGTTGTCATGATTTAGCCTCGTTATATTCATCTTTTAAACAAAAATTGATATTTTATGTCCTCAAGGTAAATTTTTCCACATGGAAATTGAAATCGTTGTTGCGTAGGCTTATCCATATTTGTTAAGGTTTTGTCTCAAAGTTGTTAAGTCCAGTATTGTGACACTTTGTGCAACCACCATAGTTTGTAAAATTGTTCATAAAATCTGTAAAGTGCATCTGTAAACATTTTTTTGGGTGGCCATTATAAAGTCGGAACCTTTATAGATGGACTAACCAGTATTTATTAACCATTTAAAAAGATATCATAATCATCAATAACAACAGTTTAAAAACAATTAACCATTAAATACTTTATGTATTATTTAACATGTTATTTATAATGTAAGTTAATTATAGCCTAACTTATGGTTAGAAAAAAATCAATAATGTTGACTTTATTTTTTATCAGTAAAATAACTATGAAAATATTATAAACTATCAGTTTACCATTTGTTAATAATGGTAAAATTTTAAAGTATTAATATTCTCTTAGTTCAGTCTCTTATATTATACCTGACTGCTCTTCAGCGCAGCAGCTGTTCTTCATACACTCACATCGAGCCTCTGTGCTGCTGCTGTACTTGTTTAATCAATGCTTTCTTTTCAATAAAGAGATCAATGGGGCACGTCCGATTTCATACATGGTTGCGTCTTCATGGTGAATCTAATTTAAGTTGTTCCTCCGAGCTACTGATCCATTAAAAGGAAATCGATGTTCATGGCTGGACTGGTCTGTTTTCCACGCAGAGGACTGCAGACGGTGAGTCCAGGCTACTAGAGAAGAGGGCAAACTGTCGAAACATAATTCCCCAAATAAAAGATTTTTTTTAAGATTTCATAAACTGAACCCACGCACCGTTTCCTTATGCTGAATGTTTCCATTTATTACTCAAAATAACAGTTTGTTCCTACTAAAGATAGAAGATTAGGAGAGTAAAACATGCAGTGACAAAGATTCGCTCAGAAAAACCACCGAGACAGTCGAGTAAACACCAACGAGAAACTGTCGTTCCTCCGCTCAAAACCCAAATGTTCCAAAAATAAAACGCCCTCTGAAGAAATAATCTAATCTTACAGAAAACACCACGGATTTAAAACAGGTTAATGTACATTTTAAACAGATTGTGGTTGGTTAAAGTCACTGGGCGACATTTTAACACTTTTAAGGACCAAAGCAGCGTTTCGGTGTATTTTAGCCTCAATACTCACACACTCGATACTACCGCAGATAATTCCTTCAGCACAGACTGTATCTTTTACACCTTTAATGTTTGTCTTCCAGGCAGCTGTATTCTCTTAATCTAAATGATTGACTTGTAGTGACT
This sequence comes from Plectropomus leopardus, assembly GCF_008729295.1. NCBI lineage: Eukaryota > Metazoa > Chordata > Actinopteri > Perciformes > Serranidae > Plectropomus > Plectropomus leopardus. The sequence goes on along the minus strand of NC_056480.1, from coordinate 3,054,416 downwards.
TCAAAATTTAATGTCAAGTTCACTTTTGTTTTTTTCAGTCGTGCTATTGATGCACTTTCATTTCAGTCGGCCTTCAAATGGGGTCCGAATTAACGCGTTCATCGGAATAATCCAGATCACCGTCTCGTGGTATCAGATGTTCTACGTGGAAATGTTTAGAAAGCTCAGTTTGCCAAAACGTTTTAAGAAACATCGTAGGCCATCAACTTTAACTTTTCGGAGGATGGTAACATAATAGATCGTAAAATGAGCAGTTCTTCAAAGTTTTATGTCTGAGGAAAATCGATGTATGTATCGCTGAAAGCCTCGAAATAATGCCTTTGCATTTCCTACTCTGCGTTACCCGCTGGATACGTTGCTAGATTATAAATAATAATTAGTTACATTTGAAGGCAGCATTTGTCAGTGATTACCTTAATAATGTTAACTGTGACTGATTATCTTGAGCAACTTTTACGTTTCAGAATACTGAACATGCGGCTGAAAGGAGGGAAGAAAAACAAGAAAAATTTTAGGAGAAAGATCAGCAGTAAGGTAAAAAAGCGTAATTATCAGTCCCTCCAGGATATTGCCATGGCAACGATTAATGCAAATTCTGCCAATCCTTTTGAATCTTACACAACCTTGCAATGTTGTTGAATAGATGCAACTTTACTGCAAATTTGACTTTTTAAAAGGGTCAAATTCTTACTGCATTGTAGAGCCCGTGCAGTGTATTGATATGCTCAGCCCCTGCCTGCTCTCTGTTTATCATGAGACCACTGCTGCAGGAGTGTGAGCTCCGAGCCTACACCAGTCACACACACACACAGTAACAGAGCCAACTATGAACATCATGTGTTGAGTTGAGCCGTTTCGGTGCGAGATTGTTGGGACGTTTAGCGGTCGTTTAACGGCTCAGTGTCAGATGTGAGCTGCTGCTGCTGCGTTAGCTCGTGCTAACCGGCAGAGAGAGCAGGAGGAGACCAGCTAATGGCGACCGTCCTTCAGCGCTGACAGATTTAAATTTGGTGGTAAACACTGACTGCTGGTAATAAGCTCAACATCACAAATATTTTGGCCCACAATTTAATTGCACAAAAATGCCTAAAAACATCAAAACACGCATTGAAAGTTTTAAGAATGGAAGGAATTTTAGTCTGCAACATCAGCGAAACCCTGGAGTGACCGAATAATGACGTAAAACGCACAGAAACGCTGGTTTGGTTCGGCAACAGACTGGATTCATTTTAAAATACTGAATGTTCTTTTTTTTTTCTTTTTTGCAAAAATGGGTGCATAGGGTTTAGAAAACAAAATCATCAGTAACCGCATATAAAAAAGACAATTATTCCTGGCCGACTACCACTGAACACAGAAAACGCCGACTGTTTCATATTCCTATCGGGGGAATCTCACCAATACAGTTTTATAAAACCGAGCAAAAAGGACTAGCATTGTTCTTAAAATGGAGCCGCGAAACAAGCTTTCTACAAATGGTTCAGTGGACGTTACATTCATGTCAAAACAAACATTTCTGAACAAATGAACCAACTCTGGTGCATCTGACATAATGACGGAGAGAAGGGGGGAGCGGGTACTTCGCTAGCGTCCTCCTGACTTGCGTCCAGCCCAGGATCGGGACCGAGAGCGCGAACGGGAGCGCGATCTTGACGCAGAGCGGGACCTGGAGCGGGATGGGGAGTGTGTCCGTCGCACTTCTTCCTCGGTGTAATGGGAGGTCGACGCCGGGTTCACGTTTTCTCGTGGAGATGCAGATTTGGAGTGTGAGCGAGATCTCCCTCTGGACTCTCTCCGAGGCCTCTGCCTGTACCTGAAGACACGATGAAACCATTCAGACACTTCAGATTTATCTAAACTCATGGGCACTAAACGCAATCATCGAAGGGATCATTTTCTATTTTGGCTTAGGGGAGGATCATTTAACTTCATATATTAAATATCTATTTATTTTACCACCAAATTTTAAAAATAAGAATTGAAAAATAAGCATGCATTCTTTTAAAGAGGGTGATTTGTCTTTTATTTTTAATTGTTTGATTTTTTTTCTTTTAAAATCGTTGCTGATTTTTAAAAAAAATAATAGTAAAAATAATTTTCTTTAAACATTTTTGATGATTCTTTTTTTCTTTAAGCATTTTTATTACTTATTATTATTTAAATTTTTGGTGACTTTAAATAAAATGTGACTTTTCTTGTGCTTTAATAATTTTGGCAATTTTGTTTTCTTTAATACTTTTTGTTGATTTTTTTCCTTAAAGATTTTTGGGTGATTTTAAATAAACTTTGATGCTTTTTTTCTTTTGAAATTTTTGGTGAGTTTACAAAAAACACCTTCCAACACCGCAGGCCTGTCAAAATAAAAATCACCAAAATTACCATTTAGTAAAGCCAGAAAGTGTCAAAACTTTGCCCAACAATTTGACTTCTACAATAAATTCTGTATTGTGTGTATTTTAAACTCCGCACCATGAGAAAGACGGAGAGAAAGTGATGCAAACCAAAACCTCTGATCAGTCAGAGTTGTACCTTTCAGCCTCGCGGCTCCTGCTTCTTCCTCTCGCATACATCCGTCCAGAACTGGAAACAGAGGAGAAAAGGTTATTTTTTCTTTAAAGAACAACAGTTTTGAGGAAAACGTCTGAACTAACGAGTTACACAAAGAAAAACTCACTCTCGAGGACTTTCAGATCGTCTGCGGTGGCGCTCGTAAGAAGGGCTCCGTGACCGGTATCGTTCGTAGCTGCGGCTGCGCGAACGTCTGCGCCGGCTGTCTCGATCGTAGTCATCGTATCGAGAGGATCTGCCCGGAGAACGCCTTTCCTTTGATTTCATCTGATTTGGTGCTGATGTTAAAAAAAAAAAAAGGTGATAGGAAAGAGGTTAAAGCTCAGAGAAGAAAACAGAAAGCACAAAACATTCTTCATTCAGACGAAAGCTCCTGTATTCTTCTGTTTTGTTTTTAAACAAATTTTGGAATAAAAAAGCTTTAGCCAAATCAAATACTGAGTAGATACAGGGTGCACCTCCAGGATTCAACTTAAAAAACCGCATGTGAACACGTTACATACAGAATAATGGGGAGTGTATTTTCATGAAAACGAACCTCTGTTATCCACCTTGCTTTCAAACTTGCAGGAAACTGCGACACATAGTGTGCATAGTTGCTCCCACGTCCTCTAATGCCGTCAAACTAAACTCGTTTTTCCAGGATAAATTTAAATGGTGGCTCGCTTTCGGCTTGTAAAATTTGTCTTCACACGCTGCCATTTGCAGGTGCACCTCTTAACAAGGACTGGGGGAATAAATTATGTGTTTAATTATCTTTTAATATTTGCTCAACTAAATGAGTTGCTTCATTTAATATTATTCACTGTGGTTCAGTTGGTACCTGCAGTAATTAAATACATTAAAGAAAAAACTACACTGCTCACAAGAAGACATGAAGGACGTTTCGATTCGTCATCTTGGGACAAGCACAGGTGGAACTACTAACTGAATTCAGGTGTGCCAGTAATTAAAACCTAAAGGGACGGGACTTCAGATAATGTAGTAAATAGCTACACAAAACTGAAACAGGTTCTGGCCACGTCCCGATCAGTCGTGTCAAAACAAGTATTCTGCTGATGACAAACACCTGCAGAAGATGTGCTGTGACTGTAGGTTACTGTTAAATATAATGTTAATGTTTAACATCCTCCATTTCACAGCCTCATCACACCACCTGTGTGGCTGCATACGTTCTGACAGCAGAAAATCTACGAGTCTCACTCGGCAGGTTTCCATTAACCCTCAAATTACACTCGGCAGGTTTCCATTAACCCTCAAATTACACTAACTGAAATTGCAAAAATAGAATACACATGATGGAAATGTGTCACTCCCATTTATCGCAATAGTTTTAGACTTGCATGAGGTGGTTTCAGGCGATTCGAAAAAGCCATATTTTGCAAAACCGCAACGGAAAACACTTTTTCACGTTTATAGGTCACAAGATGCTATGTTTATACGCTTGTCGGTAGGAACTGGCTCCCTCGGGCATGATGCAGCAGGCGCTACAAGGTGTATTAAGCATCACAAAAGGTGTGAATCCACAATTCATCTGTGAAATCGTGGACTATCACCTCCTAGAAATCCCTCACACGTGGCTGCTCCCATGGATAAGGTGCGTGCCTTTTCATTATCACGCGCATAACACGCCTGCATGTTGCCTTCGACTGGAAATACTGACAGCTAGTGCGGTGGCTGCAATAGAAATAAACTTGCTGATGTTTTGAACATCCATCGCCATGGTTACTGGAACGTTATCGAGAGAAGTCGCAAAACATCACTCAGCGGAAACGCAGTCATCTCGCAATCATGTTTTATCGACATTTAGAAAACATTGCTAACGTTTTGAGCAAATCTGTAATGGAAACCCGACAACTGATGCTCTTACACCACAATAAAGGCGCCTTTATGCCATCATTTTAGCTACGTCAGTGCTGCTGATAATTATAATCTCCCAGTGTGTAATCCAAAAGTACCACTGACAATTAAAATTTCAGTCTACAACATGAACAGTTTCTGACAAACTCAACATTATTTAGTTGCAAAAATAAATTCAAATGTCAAACACTTACTTTTTCGGTCCCCCTGAGCAAACTGGATTTCAATCTGCCGGCCACAAACCCACTTCCTGTCCAGGCTGTGAAGAGCATCCTCCGCATCACGCACATCCTCAAACATGCTGAGTGGTTAAGGGTTTTTTTTTGCTCTCATTTTGTTGCAAAGGCCACACAAATTCAAAGAAATGTTTTTACTTTAGAAAATGTGAATTTTATTCCACATGTATGTTAAAAAACTGGATTATTTTGTTAAATTTGTGTGGCCGGATTCATAAGATGAAACGTGTACACAAATTATATATTAATTGATATGTAGTAGCAAGAGAAAGAAAGCAACAAACAAATAAACACTCTGGTGATTTTTTTGTAGAGATAAAAGATGAAGCAAGTTTTTCAAACACATTAAATAATTGTCCGAGGGATCAGGACTACAAATATATAAACAAACATTTAATAGTTGATTAAATTGTTTTGATTAAAATTAAAAATATGTCATCGATATCACAGGGAAAGCTGATTTTGTGGTCATGTCAAATTTGTGGATTTGTCTTGGGAGGATACAAAATAATTCAGACTTGTTACCTTTGCCCATGCTTGACTTTGAACTTCATCTTGATCTTTACACTCTTTAATCGACTCCCACAGAGACTCGGGTTTCCTGCTCGCCTTTTCCTCTTAAACCTCTTTTCTTTTCCCAATTCTTTGCCGCCATATCCAAGCCTTGTCTCCGTTCCCTTTTCCTCTTCATGCTTTACTTTCTCTTTTCAACCTTTTCCCTCCCTCTGATCCTGAAGGTCTGTGTGACTTGACTTTACAGCTACTCTACACGGGTCTTTGTTACTCTGTGTGGCCGGTTCCACAACTGGATGCTTTTACATTTTCTGAAGCAATAACAGAGAAATGATGCGTGTTAGATATTCAATCAAATTAAAGTGCAAGAAAAATATGTCACAAATGAAGCATATCTTCTCCGCTGAAAGGAAATAAAAATGTTAGCAGGAGCACAAACACAGTTAACACTCATTGGGAAAGGATATTGAATGTATGCAAATCCTCTTGATTGACGTGTATAGAAGTCAAGTGGGATGTAGACATCTACTATCGGCCCATAGCGGCCAAACTCACGCCGCAAATCCTCAGGCCTGAACACCGTAAATACAAGTATGACTCAACTGACCATCAAAGGCAATTCTACCTACATCAGTAATCAGTTACAACAGCTGGGAGAGCAGCTGGTGAGGGCGCTAAAGGGACAGTTCACCCCAAAACACCAGGAGACTTCTTTAACTTCTTAACCCATGATCAAGCCCACATGTCCACACGTTTTTGAGTTATTTACTTAAGTTCTGTTGTTTTCTACCAGCAAAGTGATGATCAAGATCAATTTTTATTCTTAAGGTTTTGTTTTGCAATAATTTCTACTGTGTATTGGGGTGAACTGACCCTTTAAGATATATACACTGTTTTTGTTTAACAATTCATAAAAAAAGCCCCACTATATAGTCTAAAACTGACATAGGCAGAAGCAGCACTGTTGCTCCCATCAAGTTAGCTTTGCATCAATGTTCAATTACAACTATCTCTAGAAGTAAAACAAAAACAAATAATGTTGGGAGCACAGGGGTAAACTTGTTACCAAGATGCAATAAAAAATAAAATAAAGATCACCATTACAATGCTTTTTCCATCACTCATATGAACACGTGTAAAAACAAACATTTTAATTGATAATTCACAATCAGATTAAGTTTTTTAAACATATTTCTGTTTGTGAAATAGGTAAATGTGGGTTAAGTAATAGAAAGATATCATAATTGTTTTGTTTTTAAAAATACCTATTTAGCTAGACCAGTGGGTTTTAAAATTGATCACCAATGTGTAAAAAAATAATAATACATAATTAGCAGCCTAATTTCATACCATTTTAATTAACCAGGAAACATTTGTCAATGTGTTAATGACAGGAAGATTAAAACTGGAAGTAAAACATTATAGAAATAACCCAAAATTATCAAGATTTTGATTTTTAAAAAAGTTACAAGAAATAAAATTTTAAAAAAAATAAAACTCAAAATAGTGTTAAAACAAAAATAATTTACAAATCTTTAAATATTTCTGTTGAAGTAAGCTTTACTTAAGTATATATAATAATAACATATGATTTTCTTAGTATTATTCCTTACTTATTTAATAACTGTTATTTCTTCTTCTTTCGATTTTTGTGTGCTCATTTTTTACTTTTTTTCCCCAATTTGCGGGAAATTTCCTGCCAAGTTGCCGACTCACTTTTTCCCCACATTTTTTTAGAGACATAAGATCAATTTTCTCACATTTAAGAGACTTTAATGCATGTGAATGCGTCTGAACATAGAACAAGAAAACTGATGTTTCAAAGAGTTAAACTAACGTTACGCACCTAAACATATAAGTGCGTAAAAACAATTAACGTTAACAATAAACTCATTTACATCTAATTAATAACGGCTGACTGGATTGAAGTAATGACAAGTAACGATAGCCATGTTTGTTAATAATGAGGTCCGACCAAATATATTAATAGATTAAACGTTTTTTTGCCAGAAAATCCCCCAAATATTTACTAAATAACTGCCTGTGAGACGGCTAACGTAGCATCGTTAGCTCATTTATAAACACGGTGAACGTGGAGCAGAAATGCAAACAAAGAAACGTCACCAACAATTATAATATGAACAAAAACACGTTGCAAACACATATAATGTTGTATTGCGACTATACGGGCACATTTGGTGACAGATAATACACATTTGTAGCATTAAAAGCACCTAAATGTTGGTTTAAAGTATCGTTAACTCGACGATGAGGCTAACCTCGGCTAGCTGCTAAGTTAGCTAACAGTTAGCTGCCGTTAAAGAGTTAAATATCGACCTGAATGTGGACTCACCTGGACTCATCCGAGATGTTTCTGACGAACAAAGACGTGTTTGGGGGCCTCATGTATCTGGCCATAAACTTACACACTACCAAAAGAGAAAATTTGTTTTTTTAGGGAGTAAAAAAAAGGAAACCTGCGCTGCAGCGAAAATATGTGTAGCGCATGCGCATTTACAAGGCGCGTTCTGGTTCTTCCTCTTAAACAAAAAATCGGGTGAAAAAACCCACAGCGCCTCCTGCTGCCTAACTTTAACAAGACAAGGCCCGAATATTAGAAAAATAAAACAAATAAATAAATTTACAAGAAAATAACCTTTTAATTTTTTATATATTTGTATATATAATATTTATTTATTTATATTTTAATTTATTTTTATATAATTTAATGTATTTTATTTCTTTTTTTTCTTTCTAGAACTGAATTTTAAATATAAAAACATTCCCAATTATAAAAATATGGGTTTTTGGCAATTTTCCCCTATTTTTATTTTTTTTAATAATTCTATAATAATCCTCATCTCTTTCTGTCTTCGTTTCTTTGTTTTTATTTTAAGAAAATATGTGACATAGCACCACTGGAGTTATAGATCACAATAGAAAAGAAAAAAATGGAACGATAAAAAATATGGAAAGCTAAAGTTAGAAAGCAATTGACTACTAGTACTACTACTTATAATAATAATAATTATAATAATAATAATAATAATAATAATAATGATAAAAGTATCTAGCACATAAATGTAATTTCATATGAAAAAAAATAACCAGTTACATAACTTTCAATTAATATGATATTTTACCAATATCTAATAAATTTAAGTGAGTTGGCCATCAAAGAACATATCACCAATACCATAAACACACAATTTTTAGGAAATTTTCTTGCCACTTTTCACTAAATATTTTTGTAATTTGTGGGACATTTCTTGCCAAATGTTCATTGCCTTTTTTCTTTATATAATTGAATGAAATCAAACCAGTTTGCTCGGGTTTAAAGGGTCAAATATCTTGTGAAAGGCGTCTGAACGCAGCACAAGAAAACTGATGTGGATCCAGTTTTTAAAGGGTTAATCATTTAAATTTATTCATAAAATGTGCTAAGTTTTTTTTTATTTTCATTGTGTTATTTTTTGTTTGAAGCTGAGAAGGCGGCTGGCGTGGATCAGACTCGTTTGCTCCTGCTGATGAAAGTTACAGAGCCGGCAGTGATGGTCTGGAAACGTGAGGAAGAGAAAAGACAGAACTTTTAAAAAAAAAAAAAATCACGAACATCCCAAATTTCTCTCGAACGCTGAATCCCTTGTTTCAGTGTTTCAGTTTCAGTGTTTTTATTCAGTCATCACATAACACATAAACTGCATAAACAAAATCAACAATCTGTGTATAAAGTAGTGACTGAAATGACTCAAGCAGACGCCAAAGCTCATATATGTATTCTTACCAGTTTAAACTACCCTTTAAATCCTACAGATGATGTTGCAAACCATTCTTTTTAAAACCAAAAATGAGTTAAACATTTTTAAATCTATATTGGCATTGTTCCATATTTTAATCCCAACAACAGAAATAAAATCTCTTTTTTAGCTTTTGGTACAGAAAAATTACAAAAACCTCTAAAATCATATTTTCTCTCCTGTACAAAAAAAAGAATGACTTCAAGAATGAAGCTCCGTTCTTTGTGGTAAGACTTTTGAATTATTGTTTCTTTAAGGTTGTTATCAATAATTGTGTCTTTACAACAATTTGAAAATAATTAAAGTCACTGACCTCAAGCATCTCGTCCCCTACGATCTCCCGGACAGAAGTGAACTTTTCATTCACAGCAATCAGTTTTCCATTTTCCTCTCTGACGGTGCACTGGTCCAAAACAAAAACACACAGTTACATAATCCCCCTTAACCAAGGCAAAATCATTTTTCCTGAGCAAAAATCATGTTAATTTTGTGCAACCATAGATGGGTCACTGAATGGGCCAAAAGGAGCCCAAGTTTTAGGGACCCCTGGACCTTCGCCTGTTAAATGTCACTCAAATTAAACCGTTAAGACTCTGACTGTTATCAGATTTCTTGTGCTGCATTCAGTCTCCTTTAATTAACAGTCAAACATCTGAAACCTGAGAAAACAGAAACATGGATAAAAAGGCAATGAGCAATTTGCCATGAAGTGTCCCAAAAACTGCAAAAAAATGAGGGAAAGAGCGAAACAATATTAGAAGATAATAATAATAATAATAATTAGGGAAAATGTCCAGAAATGTGTATTTACAATCATTATTACTATAATAATTATTTACTATTTTATCTATTTATTAATGTGTTGTTATGTATTGTGTTGTTCATTTATATCATTCATTATTAATCAATATTATCACTGATGTTTTATTTTTCATGGGTTTTATCATTTTTCTTTGCTTTGTTTGGTTACATTTTTTGGTTTTTTTACTTATATTGTCTTTTTTTTGTGTGTGCCAAATTTCTGTTAATTTTCTGGTAAACTGTAACTTCTTTGCATATTTTTGAAAGAAATCAACCCAATTTACTCAGATTTCAAAGGGTTAATAAAGACACTTGTCAGGGCTTGATTTTAAAAATCATCAGCTCATGTAGAGAAATCATTCGAAGACAGTAATAGGGAAAACATACCAGAATCTATATATATAACTGTTATTATTATAAATATTATACTCTATTTAATCTAAATATTCTTTTTAATTTGCATTATTTATTTATGTATAATTTTTTTCTTTTTTAAAACCTTTTTATTTTTCTGTTTTTAGTTTTTTTGGGCAAATTTTCAGATTATTTTCTTGTTCTCATATTTTTTTTTAAAGAAATTAAGCAAATCTTCCCAAGTTTCAAAGGTTTAATAAAGGCTCTTTCCAGGGTTAAATTTAGGCTTTATCAGCTCATGTACAACTATCACATCTTTACTTCTGTACTTCAAGTATGCATGAAGAGTTTGAGGCTTGAATTACCTTAAACTTCCTGCCGTCCATGGCGGTCATCTCGGACTCCTCTCCGATGGTGAAGGAGTGGACGTTGCTGCAGACGGGAGTCTTCATGGTGACCGTGAAGTCTTTGCCCTTCTGTTCAATCACCCACACCGGCTTCACTTCCTTTCGCATTTTGACCACCATTTCAGGAACACCTTGAATGCATATTTTTTTAAAATATGTAATGCATGCATACATATTCAACTAAATCTTTTATATATGAAGATATTCTTACCGACTGCTTTTAAAAACTCTTCAAGGTTTTCCTCAGAATAAATTTTCCAGGTGCCGTTGAAGTCCATGTCTGCTGGTCTGCTGCGCGCCGAGGATGACTGTTGTTCTTGTTGTCTTGATCCCGTCACACTCACTGCTGGTTGGCATGTTGGGGACTTCAAACTCCCTGTTATTTGGACTGGGATTCCCAGAGAGAGTCAGGGTGAGCTGAACAACAGATATTAAGTGACATGTCGATGTAATGTGGCACCGGAGCAAAATCCAACACTGTGAACACTGAATTTAGGCAATGGCATTTCTTTATTTCAGACAGGAATTAAAGCTTTCCTTCATTTGACAAATATTCATGACTCATTTTCAAAATATAAAAAAATACTTCACCTGGCAAACACACAGAAAGCAAAACATTTTAAGGCAAACGTGCAGGCAGCAGAAGCTCAGGCAGTTCAGTGCAGACATGAAAAGGCGATTCACCTCTTTAACCTCTTTAAAGGAATACTTCATCCTGCAGAATGATCATTTGTATATCAGTTACTCACCCTGCGTCACTGTGAATTTGTGCAGAAAAACTTGATTTTTTCTCGCATGCCTAAAAGGTGAATTTAAGCGTCTGATTATGTAGTAAACTGTTGATAATTGGAGCCATCAGGATCCAGGTTTTACAACAAAACTACATAAAAACATCAGTTAACAAACTCTCAGACAACTCATGCAGTATAATCCACATTTCATTCCTCCAGTCGCATGAATATATATATATATACATATACATATACATATACATACATATATATATAATCAACACCTTGAATGAATATTACAAACATTGAAAATCATTGTTTTTAATATCTCCATCTGCTGGTGAGCCATCAGGAGTACGCATAAAATATTATTTCCACTACAGAAGAGACTTGACGATCACTAAAACTTGATGGGAAAAAATCAATTATCGGCCAGTGAGTTGTTTTATATCCGAATATATCCGTAGTTCTGATATAATTTTTTTTCAGTTTTGGGGTTTTTTGTTCACCGTGGAGACATGCAAAAAAAATAAAATAAAATAAAATCTTCACAAACTCAACCTAACATTTGGTGAGTCACTGATATAGAGATGCTGATTTTGGGGGGTGAAGTGTTCCTCTGAGCATGCTCAGTTATCAGGAACATCGACATGTTTAGCTTTGTTACAAAAAAGTCGATTACTGCTGGAATGTTACTGAAGCGGTCAAAAACACCGACGCTGACAAAACAGTCACATTATGAACAGAGACGAGCGGAGCACATTCATTTCTTCCCCCTCCGTTAACACTGTGCCGTGATTCAGTCCCTGAGAAAACACTGATCTGTCACGCAGAGGTTAAATACAAGCTTCTTCACAGACCTCCGACAAACTACATTTGATGCGTTTATTTCATCTTGCATCACCAGATTTGTGCTTTCTTCTTCACCTGGAACCTTAAAGTTCGCCCTCTTGCAGTTTTTATACTTAACTATAGCCTGATAAATAAGGATTTTTCAGGCAGATAGAGATATTTGTGAGTTATAATAATTATAAGGATGAAAAGAGGAATATTCTTGAAAAAGGTATCATCTGCTGAAATTTCTTCATTTTTTATTTTTTTTTTTTTTAGAATTTTGACCCAGATGTGCACAAATTGGGACATTTAACAGTTAAAGAGGCGCAAATTCGCAATAGCTGCGACCACATACACACATGCACACATTGTCCCTTTTTGCCAAATGGCACGAGCAGTGAATCAGCTGTTCTTTGGCTCATGATCAATATTTCCACAAAATCAAGTGTGAGTCCATCAGAAGTTATGCACTTTTTTAAAAATATGCTGCTCCCTCACCGCTCTCCCTTTTAGCCAAATGGCCTGAACACAAACACACTTGAGCACCATGCCGACGTCCCCAAAAGCTTATCATCATCGACTGATAGCTGATGGGATCCGAGGCTGGGGACGCTGTTCCTAAATCACCCAAAATATTTCTTTGGTATTCTGTGCAGCAATTTCTTGTTGCCCGTTAGTTGATCTAATCTTAAAAATCTAAATTTAAACATCTTTGTTTTTGCTTCTATTTTTTTCCCACAGGTTTAAGTTAAACATCTAAGACTTTTTATACACTCAATAGATATATTTCTCACTAATTTTGGTCAAAAATGTTTTTAATTCCACGTTAGTGAGCACTTTTCCAAGATACTAAACCACCCACCTGACAGGTGTGGTATATTAGGACGCTGATTAAAAATCATCCTAATTTAATATATGTGTCTTTGGATGGTCAGAATGAAACGACACTCGAAAATGTGCTGTTTGATCAAACAACAAAATGCCACAGACGGAGCGTGTTGCTGACTGCAGTGTCTAATTTCTCGATGTGTGTGTATATGTAAAAATATTTGCTTTTTTTCCGGTCTGTTTCTGCAAACAGGGAGTGCACCAACCACCAGCTACTGTATGTAATACACTGCTTACGTATTTCAAAGTCGCACTGCAAAAATCCTGAACTATTCCTTTAAACCTGTGAAAAATTGGAGCAAAAAATATAAGTGCTACATTTAAATTTTGGTGTGTATTCCAACACTGATAAACCTGCATTAATTACATCTTTTATAACGTCAGCTGAGACGATTAATCAGTCGCTCTCTGCTTTCTAGAGTCTTAATACTGTGCTTGAGGGGTAAACTCCACCCGTCTGGTGCTTCAAGTTTGTTAAAACAAGTGCTCCATCTTTTTTTTTTTGCATGATTTGCTGCTGCTTGTTAAGACACAAAATGCTGACACTCGGCTCACTTCAGGCTGTAATGAAAACCCTGAAATAGCAAATGTGCAGTGGTGCATGCTTTGGCAGCATGTTACATGATAAAAATCCTCACGAACTTCTGAAAAAAAAGAAAAAATTGCATAATCTCATATCACAAAAAACAGAAAATGGAAAAGAAGAATACTTCATCAATGTAAAGCTTTGCTACGACTCCCGTTCACTCAGCGACTCGCTGAAAGCAACAGATGACACGAGGAGATCATGAAGAGGAGAATTCATGTGCTTCATCACGACAGATCCTCGTCCTTGTTTGGCCCGGGGTCACTGAGGCAGCGGGACAGTTTCTGCTGCTCGTCCGGCTCTTCGGCTCTCTGCTCTCTGGGCCTCTGGGATGATTCGTTCACCAGGCTGACGTCGTCGGGAGGACTCGGGTCTGGCTGAGCCGCGTGGCCTCTGGAGCTGTCGCTGTCATCATACGTGTAAACTTGATGTTCTGCAGGAAACAGACAGAGCAGCAACATGTTAGTGATTAAACATCATCTATAAGCAGCAGTTTGGGCTTTAGTGAGCGATGTTTTTGGGATGTTTAGGTACTTGTTGATATCAAAAAGATTTGGTACTGTATAGATCATATCCAGGTGGGTTTCCATTACTGATTTTTGTGCAAAACACACGTGGGAGCGGCCACGTTTGAGAGGTTTCTGGGAGGTGATAATCGATTTCACAGAGGAATTGTGGATTCAAAACTTCCAGATGATCCGCTCAACTTTTGAAGAGTTATGTGATGCAGTAACACCTCCTGTAACTCATCATGAGGGAGCCATCGACAAGCTGCTATGGCAACCGACAAGCACATAACCATAATATCATGTGACCTATAAAAGCAAAAAAAAGAGTTTCCATTGCAGTTTTGCGAAATATAGCTTTTTCAAAAATACCACCTCATGCAAGTGTAAAAACTTTTTTTGATAAATGCGAGTTTTTTCAAAATTGACGTGTTTACATTAGGCATATTTTATACTCATAAATTCAATTAGTGTAATTTGAGGGTTAATGGAAAACCAGCCACTGTGCTGCGTGGCTGCTGCTGGTTTCAACAATAATGATGGGAAAAAGTGAGAACTGTACATCTGCTTTTTCTCTTGTTCATGCATATTGTATACTGTTGATGCTCAATAAAAATATGTAAAAAACAAACGGCAAATATTTGTTATGTCGACATTAGATTGTGTTGATATGTGCTAACGTGCTAACTAATGTCGAGACGGTCTCCCGGTTTCCCTTTTTGAATGACGACTACAGACGGCCGCAGCCTGCTGGTACGAAGCTGTGTTTCCTCTCACAGGCGCAGAACATACGTGCAGGTTTGCAGTCGGTTTGATTTGTTTATGTGCAACTTTTTGGCAAAGACACGCTGACCTAAGGAAAGCAAGGCGCCTTGTCACCACCAGCTCCCTGAAGTCTGCTTAGTGTGTGTGGGCCTTTAAACTTAAAGTCAAAGGATCCGCCACCAACGCCATGGTGCCAAAACACCACAAGACGCCCCCTGAAGACCTGCACCCATGACAGGTCAGAGCCAAGTCCGATCCAAGGAGGCTGCACCATGTGTCAGGGGGACCTGTGGGTATCTGGACGTCCCTCAGATGCTCGATCGGATTGGGATTTGGGGAATTTGGAGGGCAGGCGGACGCCTTGAGCTCTTTATGACCTTGGGCAATTACTGAGCACTTTTTACAGTGTGGCACTGTGCATTGCCGTGAGAGTGTGTATTTAGTCTGCAGCGTTGCACAGGAGGGTGAAGCGGGGTAAATGGTATCCGCACGAATTCCAGCACACAAAGTTTTTCAGCAGAAAACTTCACTGTAATAATGTAACAAAACCCAGAAATATGTGGCATTAAAGGAAGAAAGAACCAACCAAATATTGCTTCACAGTGTCTCCAGAGAAATGTGAAAAGCCTCATTCCTCCACGTTCAACCTTTTCTCATACGATAACATAAATTCTGACCTGGTTCGAAGCAGACTTTTCTCACTGGCGGAGTCTCCTGGCGGTTTGCAGGGACTGTGAGGTAGTGACTCATCTGTGAGTGAGACAGAAACATCTGTCAGCAGTGAATTCATTTCAAAGCTTAACGCAAACCAATCATTAAAAACGTGAAATGTGAGACATAAATCCACACATTTAATCAGACTGAACGGCCATTTAGTTTCACTTCATTTACTTTAATTGGATCATAAAACAAACCAGATGTTTGAGAGTCATTTAGTTAATTAAACAAATGTAACTGCAGAGTGAAACAGATTCTAGCAGCATAACAAGCAGCCCGAAATAAAGTTTAGACAATGAAATTGTCTCAGCACAAAGAACTACAACTGTAACAATCATAAAGACTCACCCTCCTCTCCATCTCCACACGCTGCTTCCTGAAGCGAACTTCACTCACGTTGTCCTCAAACGGGTCGATCATCAGGTCGTGTCGGCTGTACGAACGAAGCTGAGGAGCAAAAACATGAAAGTTAGCGCCAGAAACACTTCAACTTTCTCATTATACGCCTGCAACACACTCTCCGCTCAAACAGCATCATCGAAACCAGCATGAGAGCTGAAGTCATCGCATCTTTCTCACCCTCTGTCTCGTCTTCTGCAGGTTTGCTCGTAGGATCTTTCTGATCTCCTGCTCACGACTTTTTGAGATGGTCGGCATCGCCCGTCGTCTGGGCGGCCCTCTCGGCTGAATGTTTCTGCAGAGACACACACAGTGTATCATTACTCTACGTTATACTACGTAAAACAACAACTTCAGGGTCTGAGGAGAGCTGAGACAAAGCGCAGAACGAGCACTGATACCACAAGTCTAAAACCACGAGATTAGACAGCATTGCTTTATATTATATTTAAAAAACAACAATAAAAATAACAATACATACACAGTAAAATACAAGAACTAAACAAATCATAAAAAAACATTCATCCAGCAATTGCACATGCCCATCATAAAAATGCACACATGATGATGCCATATTGGCTAACTGTGATGCCTGATTCAAACACTTTTAGAGGCAACAGATGTTAACTAGTCACGTAATTTGGACAAAAAAGGGAAAAAACAGAGTAATATCTGAAAAAAAGATATAGTTATGTGTAGCATAAATGTTTTTGGCGGTTCCTGACTTTACTTCGGCCAAAAGTTAAATCTGCACATTGCTTTTTGCTCTTGCAGAGGATAAAACACATACTGGGCCAGAGGTGGAGGGTCGATGCAAAGATGTATGAAGAGAACTGGATACAGTGTTGGAGGCGGGCTTTGTACATTCCTATGAAAGTTGCTCGGTGATGCATGAAACTAAAAAAAAGTTAAATTTTCCAGGTATTAAATTACCCAGATCTTCTACATCACTGGGTCCATAGAGCAAACACAGATTTATATACATGGAAATTGCCTAGTTGTTATTTTTGTGCATAAGAATAAAATTATTAAGAGAAGAGCAAAAGAAGGGACCACAAAAGTCAAGCATTTTAAATAAAAAAAACTATACAAAATGTATTTAAATAAAAAAAAGTAAAATTAAAAAGTAAAATTTTTTTAATTTGAAAAGAGCTGTACAATGCTTGAAACAAAGAGGACAGAAAATACAGAATAAATAATATGTTTAATCTGCTGAGAAAATTACAAAAAAAATGAGTCAAAGGCGGCTGCAGGTTCGATTCCGACCTCGGCCCTTTGCTGTATGTCACCCTCTCTCTCCCCCTTTCACACTATAGCTGTTGTATCAAATAAAGGCAAAAAAAATCTTAAAATAAATAAATGATGTTTACAAGGTTGGCTTAACCCCTCCCCCAAAAAAACCAAATTAACAAAAAAACAAACAAACACAAAAAAACACCTCAATGCATGGATTTTTTCATGTAGCACTTGTGATATTTAGTTATGCAGACAGTTTTGTTTTTGAGATTTTGTGCCACCTCCTGAAAAATCAGCAAGTCTTTCCAAAACAAACATCCGAGTTAATCAGATCTGTCAACACTTCTTTGGTAGAAAGCTTCAACAACAGCACACTGCTAGTATTGACCTTTGAGACTGTGTGAAAAACATCATTCGCCCTCATAACTCGATACTCACTGCATAGAGACGGACGATATCATGGCGGGCAGCTTGGCGGTGCTCCCGCTCTCCACCAGCATCATCGCCTGTTTCATCTCCATCTTGTTGTAGAAGGAGATGAGCTGCGGCTCGGTCGAGCGCTCGCCTGCGATCAGCCACTTCTTCACGTAGGCCTTATTGAAGCGGTTCAGCCTGAGTGCAGCAGAGTTTATGTACAGACATTTCCAGTTATCACAATTTATTTGTACAATATAAAATATTAAGTATCCTCCTGACCTGAGTCGTCACATAAAGCTTAAAAATGGACACAAGTGGCATCTCTGGGTATTTAAGTAAGTATAATAAATATATTGAATAAGTTTCGATGCCACTGAAAGGCTGTTTTTATGTGACTTTCCTCATAAAGAGACAGTAACAAGGAGGGGACAAATAAAAGTTAATAAAAATCATACTTGTCTTTCCAGTGATGATGTCCATAATGACCACAAATGTCTTCAATCCCTGTGAGGAGATGATCCAGAAACTGAGGACACAACGAGTTTTTATACCAGTTACTTCCACATCATTAATATCTTACAGTTTAATTATTTTTTTCAACCTGGACACTATGTCCCCTTTTTATGTCCAAGTGTCTAATGGGAACAACAATTCGGAAAGTGGTCCAGTATTGAGCGACAGGCACCAGCGACGGAACAAGCTGCAATGTAACCACTCTGGGTTTGTTCTCACCGTCAACGTACGTCCACTGAAGTGTTTTTACTACAAAAAGGATCAGATCAATATTTTAAGTGTCTGACAACATTATCAAAATTCCTACAGCTTAACACAAGAGGGACTTAAGACTTTTTTAAGACTTAAATCCAAGACTGATTTCACAATAACCAAAACTGAAGAAAAAACAAACAAAAACACTTTTAGGGTTGGGAAAATATTCGCCCACATATTTATTTTAACATAAAACATAACTTTTTGGTGACCGTAATGCGAGAGGCATTCAGGAAAATATATATATCTGAAAAAACTACCAATTATTTTAAGATTTTACAGCATAACATCCGAA
This sequence comes from Plectropomus leopardus, assembly GCF_008729295.1. Taxonomy (NCBI): domain Eukaryota; kingdom Metazoa; phylum Chordata; class Actinopteri; order Perciformes; family Serranidae; genus Plectropomus; species Plectropomus leopardus. Next base: position 3,035,738 of record NC_056480.1, on the reverse strand, counting down.
AAAAATATTTTTGAAATCGTACTTTTCATTTATTCGAATTTTAAAGACTTTTTAAAGGTTGATTTAAGACATTTTAAAACCAACCAAGGTCTCATTTTTAGATTAATGATATTCAAGGCTTTTTAAGACTTTTTAAGGTTCTGCAGGAAACACTGATTATGCAAAGGATCCCTACAGATATTCATTTTTGTTCAACAGTAAAATAATTTTTGTCTAACCAGAAACAGACTAAAAATCTTTAAAAAATCTTAAATCAAATATACAATAGTTTTAGCGTGTATAGAGCCAGCATACTTTCACATCTAACTCGGTGAATTAAGAATTTCTTCCAAATGAACCAGAGTTGGTGATTGTGGGAACAGTGGAAAGATGAACCAAGACGGCTTATGTGAGTTTTATTTTGTTTTTGTCGACTTTGAATGAAACATGTTTTAGGAGGATAAAATGACTATTTATTTAAAGGGGGTCTGGTGGGGTTTGGCAGTTTCGGGGCTGTTTCTAGTTAAACGAAAAATATTTTACTCTTTAAAAAAAGGTCTATCTCTGTCGGGATCTTTTTCATGAAGTTGTCAGACACTTAAAATATCAATCTGAGCCTGTCAGCGGCAAAAAAAACCCCACTTTTATTGGACGTAAATTCACGTAGCACTTTTACCTCGAGTGTTACATTGCAGCCTGTTTTGGCGCCGATGAGCGCAGCTCTCTCGCTCAATTCTGGAGTCATTTCCAAAACCGTTTTTCCTTTTAGCCACTTAGACACAAAAACATGGGGAAATAAAGATCGGGTTGAAAAATCCTCCAGATTATCCTTTAATGATGAAAGTTTGATCTTTCATGTTTTGTACTGAAACTCTAGTTTTTCCAGTATAAAATAGAGAAACAAAGTAAAATTGGAAATAAAAAAATAATAATTAATCTCACCTGTGTGTGAATCTCCTCATTAATCGATCCTTTGCTCTCCTTCTTCTTCTTCACGGCCAGAAGTTCGACCAAAGGCCTGATTGTCATTCCCTGAACACAGAAACAGGACGGGAGGCCATGTGGATTTCCACAACACGATAAAAGAAAACAACTTTATTTACAGAAAAACAAGGAACTTGCAACAACAAGATATCAATAAAGGTTAGTGGTTACTTATATGGAGGACAAAAGCTAAATTATTACAAAAACATAAGAAAAATAGCTTTCCTGGTAGCTGTTTTTTTATTATTTTCTTTTACATTTTTTGAGAAATTAATCTCCAAAAGTGAAGTTTGGTTATACGTTACTTTCTGCCAAATAAATGTAAAGAAATGTAAATGTTTGTCACCTGCACAAAGACGGTGAAGAAGATGACGGTGATGATGGCGGTGAGGAACATGTGCTTCAACTCGTTGTTGGTCAGCAGGAACCCCAGAGAGAAGGCGATGGCACCTCGCAGGCCACCGTAGGCCACGATGAACTGGTCCTTTTTGGTTAATTTCACAATACGGAATTTATTGATGATGTACGTGAGGCCGATGACTCCTGAAAAACACACAGAAAAATAACAAAATACAGATTAGAAAGAAGAGAAAGAGGACAAGGAAACATTATTAAAGCAATAAATTTTATTTTAATTTATTATTATTATTATTAATTATTGTGTTATCTTATTGTATTTTTTTATTAATATGTATTACATTTTTTACGTTTTTTTTTTCCACAGGAAAAAAATCTTGTCACTATTATAGGACCAAAAAAAAGAATTTAACTTATAAACAAAACCCTGTTATTATTTGAATTGTTCGTTATCTGATGATACGGCGGCGCTGTGTTCACTGACCGAGCACTCTGGACACCAGACAGAGGACGACGGTGACGATGACGAAGGTCCAGTTCCAGGCGTGAGGACCGGCCACCGTGGAGACGCCGAGGAAGATGAAGATGAGCGTCTCGCTCACGCTGCTCCACATCTTCAGGAAATATTTGATGGTGGTGTACGACTTGTGGGAGATGTTGGCCTCCACGTACGGACGCATCATCACGCCACAAGCGATCAACCTGTAAGACAGGAAGTACACAAAACATCAGAAACCGTTTTGTTCCAGCTGCCATCACGCAAGTGAACATCGCGCAACCTGGATCTGGATCTGGATCTGAACCTGAACCTGAACCTGGATCTGGATCTGGATCTGAACCCGAACCTGAACCTGAACCTGGATCTGGACTGGATCTGGATCTGGATCTGAATCTGAATCTGGATCTGAATCTGAACCTGAAACTGAACGTGGATCTGAACCTGAATCTGGATCTGGATCTGAATCTGAATCTGAATCTGAATCTGAACCTGAACCTGGATCTGGACCTGATTCTGAACCTGAACCTAGATCTGGATCTGGATCTGGATCTGAATCTGGATCTGAACCTGAACCTGAAACTGAACGTGGATCTGAACCTGAATCTGGATCTGGATCTGGATCTGAATCTGAATCTGAACCTGAACCTGAACCTGAACCTGGATCTGGATCTGGATCTGGATCTAGATCTGAACCTGAACCTTGATCTGGATCTGATTCTGAACCTGAACCTGGATCTGGATCTGGCTTAGGATCTACATCAGGTCAGCCTGAGGATTCAGTGACGATCGGCTGAATTATTGAGACAAGCCGGTATATTTTATTTTTACTGAAGAAAAACTTGGATAAAGTTTGGACAACTCTGGCCGCTACATAAAGCGGGCGCCACGTGTACTTCCTTCCCTCCGTCTACTTGCGGCGATATATAAATAAATAAATAAATAAAAAGTGTGAGTAGCTCACGACATGATGCCGGACAGGTGGAAGACCTCGGCGGAGAGGTAGGCCATGTAGCTGTAGAGGAACACAAACAGCGGCTCGATGACTCGGGTGTGCGAGGTGAAGCGGGAGGTGAAGGCGCCCAGCAGGCCGTAGATGGCTCCCACCATGACGCCTCCCAGCGAAACCACGAAGAAACAGACGACCCCGAGGACGCCGTCGATCACAGTGACAGTTCCTGCGTGAGAGAACTCCTCGAACAGGTGATACAGAACCTGCAGACACAAACACACACTTCACGTTCAAGATTAAAGTTTTATTTATAATCACAACAATCACAGACGCTTCACAGAAACAAAGTCAGTTAACGCTCCGTAAAAATGAAAATCACAGTCAGTAACAAGACAGACAAGCAAGACAAACGCATAAATCAGACATTAACCCTTTGAGACCTGAGCAAACTGGTTTGATGTCTTTCAAAAGCATACAAGCAACTTAAGAAGAAATGACCCTAAAATGAGCAAATCAAGTACAAGAAAACTAAAATAATCAAAAACAAACAAAAAAGAAAAAGAATGTAAAAGGAATAAACAAACAAACAATGAACCGACCTGAAAAATCATTTTAAATAGAAAATTATGAGAATTATAAATATTTCTGGGAGATTTTTTCTAGCTTCATTAAAAATAATTTTCAAAAAGTACTAATTTTTCTTTCCTTTTTCATTTTCTCATTTCTTTAATTCCTTCTTTCTTTAGTTTGTTTGTTGCTTTACTAATCTTAAATTACTAATCTTAAATAATCTTGATAATATTACGACAGTATAATTTTACCCATTAAAGGCTGCCTGTATTTCAATCTCCCTTTAGAGTCGGATGATTATGTGCATTTCTGGGTAAATTTCTGGATTTGAAATATGTCATTTTAAATAGTTTGCAGCTCTGATGCAGGCAGTGAAGAGTTTTTGGGAGTCACACACAAACATAAATAAATATTTCCCTCCAATATATACTTCATTTGTAAATCTTATTATAATGCATGCGTTTTCACAGCAGCGTCTTGCTTCAGTCATCTTTCTAGAAGCAGCAGCATTTAATCTCAGGATGAGAGAACGGATGTTAATTATATAATAATAATGTGGTCACAGTTTGTTCCGTATTATCAGCGATTGCCTGTTAAAATAATCGAATTACTGATGTGAATGGAAAGTGAAAACAGCTGGAACAAAAACAAGGATGTGAGGAAGGAAAATGACACTTGAATTTAGTGTTTTAATCTTTACAAATGTGTTTTTTAATAAAAATTTGCTTGTTTTTTGTCCGAACATCAACCGAAATAAAACAAATAAACCCAGATTTATCTAATTTATGATGAGAAACAAACAGAGAGGAGCAGCAAATCCTCACATTTCAAAATATTAGACGTTATTTTTGCACGATGACCTGCTCGTCTCGAGGTTAAATAAAGGGTTGATACAGTAGATTAACCCTTTGATCCCTGAGCAAATTGGCTTGATTTGTTTCTATAGTGTGGGAAGAGGGTGAAGAGGAACTTAACGAGAAATGGCCCCAAAAATAGCAATAAAGTAAAGATCAGGACAGCACACATATTTGAGTTTGATTTTGCCACACCATGTATATGTTTAAAACAAACAAACAAACAAACAAAACAGCAAGAAATTAGTAAAAAGTTCAAAGAAAATAACCTGAAAATAATTAAAAAAAAAGAAAAGAAAAAAACAAACAAACAAGAAAATGACCTCAAGTAAGCACTACAAAAAAATAATCATGTTTTTTCTTTCTGTAACATAATTTTAAATAAATGATTAAGAAATTAAAAAATATACTTTCCTGATACTATCAGAATACTTATAAGTACTTATCACTTTATTTTTATTTCTTTTTTCTTGATTTCTCAACTGGAGGTGTTTACCGGTCCCCTTATGTACGCTTATACTTTTCCCTTGATACTTCTATACTCATCTATAGGTCTCCATGTTGATTGTTTGACTGTTTGTCTGTTTACGTGTAAAATCAAAAACCAATAAAAAGTAAATGACAAAAAAAAAATCTAGTTTCCTGGACTTTTAATGTAAAATCTCAATTAAAAATGTAACTAGCATCCAGCTGTGCAAATAAAGTAATGAAGTAACAAAGTAGAGTATTTCTCTCTGAAAGGCTGTGGAGTAAAGTTGAAATATTCAGAGGAAGCACAGCCGTCTCTTGACTCACCACAGTGACGGCGTCGTTGAGCAGCGACTCTCCGAAAACGAGGATGTGCAGCAGCTCGTTGATGTGGATCTCCTCGAACACGGCGAGGACGGCGACGGGGTCCACGGCCGAGACGATGGTGCCGAACAGCAGGCAGGACAGCAGGTCCACGCTGGCCAGCTGGGCTCCTTCGATCCGACACACGCCGTATATCATCCCGCCGATGAAGAAGGCGTTCCACAGAGTCCCCACCACGGCGAACACCAGGATGGTGCCCAGGTTCTCCGTGAAGGCGCGGATGGGCAGGAAGTAGCCGGCATCGAGGATGATGGGGGGCAGCAGGTAGAGGAAGAAGAGCTTGGTGTCGAGGACGGGGGCTTCCTCGCCGATGGCTTTGATGATGCCGCCCACCAGCAGGCCGACGCCGATCAGCAGGCAGCTCTCCGGGACGACGTGTGACACTCTGGGAATAATGTGGAAACCTGCAGAGAGAGAAAGATTTTCACTTTTTCATCATCACAACTTTAATTTGACAAGCTGCTAAAATCAAAATGAAGAGAAAGACAAAATTCAAAATCATTCACTCACAAACTTCAACTGTTCACCAAAAAATACATATTTTTCTTTGTAGTTGTAATGCACCTTTTATGTTTCTTTTTATGTGTCTTTGTGTTCATTTTGTCTCTCCCTGTGGTTGTCCTGTGTATTTTTATAATTGTTTGTGCCTCTTTGAGGTAATTTTGTGTCTGTTTTGGTTGTGTTGTGTCACTTTGTAGTAATTTTGTGTCTCCCTGTGGTTGTCCTGTGTATTTTTGTAGTCATTTGGGTTTCTTAAAGGTAATTTTGTTTCTTATTGAAGTAATTTTGTGTCTCTTTAAGAGAATTTTGTGTTTTGCTGAGGTAATTTTGTGTTTCCTTAGGGCAACTTTGTGTCTTGTTGAGGCAATTTTGTGTCTTTTTGAGGTAATTTGGTGTCTTTAAGGTAATTTTGTGCCTCATTTAGGTCATTTTGTGTCTTGTTGAGGCAATTTTGTCTTTTTCTTGTTTGCTTTGTGCTGCTTTGTCGTCATTTCATGTCTCCCAATGGCTCTTTTGTGACTTTTTGGTGTCATTTGGTCCTCTTTATGTTTTATGTAGGATCTATTTTTTTCCACCAAAGTACACCCAATAACTATATCACTGCTCAGAGCTTCAGCTGAGTATGATGTTATTAAAAGCCCTTTTTATAAGGACATCACACTTTTGTGCTGCTACTTAGTCCGTTTTTATGCCTTCTCTGCGTTTCTACACAGAACCAAACAACAGGACATGCAGTGTGAAACAGGAGGAAAAACATGTGGTTTTGATTTTAAATTAACCTTTTAATCACATTTCTTTAAATGTAAAATGCTCTTGAATTCAGAAGTTTTTAGGAGGTGTCTCGAGCTGAATAAAAGTTGACTTTCAGCAGTTTGGATGGCTGCAGTACACAGACGTGTTTCAGAATGACTTTCTGTTATATTTTTGGTTATAATGAATTATCTGTTTTCTGGAGCATGATGCTGTATTATTACTCAGAATGGGGTAGTTTTAGTCTGATATTTGCAGCTGCTGCTTCCTTCTAAACTATTATCTCTAACAGAGTAAAGCACTGATTGTGTTTACAACCGCTCTGTCCGTCTCCAGCGTCTGCATCTGCCAATGTGGTTATTAAATTCGCCCTATTAAAATTTTTTTTTCTACAGAGTGTCTTTCCTGCTCCGACTCTGCTTTCTTTTTGGTTTCTGTTTCAGACAGTTTATGACTAGTGTTTCAACGTTTTATGTGTATAGATATTAGATTAGTTGGTAATTTTTTATTTGAATTAAGACTGGAGACAATAAGGTTTCACATGCATAAAATTAAGTCTCTACAAAGACAAAATATTCAAGATGGATTAATCATGTTTTAAACTTAATTTGTCTCGTTGGAGCATTTATAAGTGTATTTTTTAAAATTAATTTGTTATTTCAAATGTGCTATTAGATTTATTAAAAACAAATGTCAAATTTGATCTGGTTCCATGATCACAAATTGCTGCTTTCTTCTGTTTTGTATAATTGTAAATTGAATATATTTGATTTTTTGACTGTTGGCTTGACAAAAAGTCAGTGTGAAGACATTACTTTCAGCTCTGACAAACTGTGTAAATTATTTATAAATACTATTAGACATTTTATCACTCAAAATATTTATGAATATCCTAAATACTAAAAGATATATCAATAACGAATAAATTCAATGCACAAGAGCATTTGCGTACATACAAATACAGCAGCTGCACTCAGTGAAACATCAGTGTGAGCATTAGCAGTTTTCAACACAATAAAAATGATCCACTCAGTGAGCTGTAATTCTCTGCTGCGTCCTCATGAAATATAAAACACGGTGTTGCTGCTGCTGCTGCAGGCGAACAAAAAGGCTGTTTACACGAACACGACGGCTGGACAGAAATATCTGTGTGGGTTACATTTTATGGATTTAATCTGCATTTTACTGGCAATTTTTCACTATTGTTAGCTTTTATTGGAATTACTGGAATGAGAAATCAAGGCGTGCAACTAACAATCATTTTCATTGTTGATTAATGAGGTTTTTTTGACAAATGTATGCATCCTTCAGTCTATAAAATGCCAGAAAATAGGGAAAGGTCCAAGTTCACGTCTTTATATTGTTTGTTTTTTGTCCGAACATCCCAAATCTATTTATTTATGATGAGATAAAAACAGAGACGAGCAGCAACTCTTCACATTTCAGAATATTAGACATTATTTTTGCTTGATGACCTGCTCGTCTAGAGGTTAAATAAAGGGTTGATACAGTAGATTAACCCTTTGATACCTGAGTAAATTGGCTAAATTTCTTTCAATGGACGAGGAACTTAACAAGAAATGGCCCAAAAAATAGCAAGAGAGATCAGGACAGCAATTTGAATTTCAATTTTGCCACATGGACGCAGCAAAATATATATAAAGTTAGAAGAAAATTACCTGAAAATTAAGCAAAAAAAGAAAGAAAAGTGAAAAACATTTTAAAAAAGTGTACGAAAAAAAATCTGTTTTCTTCTTTTTTTTTCTTCTTTATTTTATAAATATATATAATTAAGATAATTATAAACATAGCTTCCTAGGCATTTTCCATTATTTTTTGTCTAAAAATCCTCTTTGCTACTTTTCAGACAATTTCCTTGTCACATATTATTTAATTTTATTTTTACAGTTTGTGGCACATTTTACATTTCTCGCAGAGTTGCTCATCCATTGTTTCCATTGTTTTTTTTTAAAGAAATCAAACCATTTTTTTAGGTTCACAAAGAAAACTAATGCCAGTCCAGGTGTTAAAGGGTTGACACTGAGTAAAATATTGTCTCTGCTCCTTTAGTTTCATATTTTGTCTCTCAGCTGAATGAGGCCTTGACATTCAGCCCGTCATGTGACTCGGGGTCGAGGCGGCTGTAAAATGTGACGTTTTTTCCTGCGAGGTTTTATGCACTCAGTGGTCCTCGCCCCCCTCCTCTCCTCTGTCCGCACACTGGGATCTTTGTTATCGAGCAGTGCATTAGGACAGGAAGTCAGACCGGCCCTCGCAGACGGCAGCTGGACGCAACAGATAAGATGCCACAGAGCTGCACGCTGCTCGCTCAGCCAACGACAAACTGCAGGAGAGATTCTTCCAGCCAATCAGAGCCAGCACACACACGGTGGCACGGTGAATAAAGCAATGATGCAAGCTAAAATGCATCATTATTTGTTCTTAAATTGTTCAGCGGGAGAAACAAACCTCACTTTAAAGACACATTCAGCGACAAAAAACATGAAAAAAAGGATGAAGTATAAGAGTGATTAAGATACTAATAAAATATCAAATTTAATATTAACAAATATCCACCTGCTCTGTAACTGTGGACCAACTGGAATATGCACAAAAAAAGGAATTGTTTTTAATTTTTCTAGTGACGCAATTTTAACTTTTTCTCTCCCAATATCAACACCGAGTATCAATCTTGAATTTAAACCTAGAGGTCACAGCGGACTGAGGACTAAAAATTGAGCAGAATTTTATTGCGACATTATTTAATTACATTCAGTGGAGTTTCTACAAAATTACACACATATTGTACTTGCTGTGTTGTTGTTTTTTTGTGCCCTACGCAGATATTTTTTCGTTTTACAAAAAGCAGTTGGTGGTCTTTTATGTTTTGCACTTAACCAAACTTCTTTTTTGGCTTAAAACTGAGAAATAAGTGGCATTCATTGATTTTCATGTTATGCATGTTTGTGAAGGGGACTAACTCTAATTTGTACTTCAGTACAGTATTTAGTTACTAACATCGCTGATGTGATTTATTATATTCAGAAATATATATATTTCTATGTATTGTTTTTAGCACCTTTGCATGTAAACCACTTTGAGCTGCATTTTATGTATGAAATATGCTACACAAATAAACAATAATTATTATTATCATCATTAATAATATGACCATAGAGGCACAAGAAAAAATGAATCCATACACATTTACAAATTCTAGATGTATTTGATGTTATGGCAGCCTCTCCGCCACTCACCATAAAAATTTGATCATATAAATTGAATATAAGTGTAGCGGACGTAGTAATCAATGCACATTAGGTATTGATATTGATCAGAAATTGCTGCATATATAGTCCCTGCTGTCCGTCCTGCTGGAAACCGTTCAAAGCGCCGACTCAGCTGTAACTATCAGGAGCTACATGAGCCATGTGACTGCTTGGCGGCAAGATCAATGAGCGTGATGACTCTTTTTCTACGGCGCGCCGCTGACCACAACAATCCACAGAGGAGCTCAGATTACAACAGCGTGACTTCATCGTCCACTCACGACGCCATTACGGCACCACATGTTCACGCAGCAAATAGCTGTTTCCTGCTACATTAACGATCTGAATGTTTCTTATAGATACTTTAAATTATTTAATAACAAGTGATATTTTGTGATTTTCTTTAATGCTCTGAAAATGATTATTTTAATTTTTATTTAATTTTTTAAATTTGTGACTTTTAAAACCACAGCTTAATCAAAAATAAGAAGATTTTTTTCCCAAATATGTAGAATTAAAATGCCTGTGTAATGCAGATATGGTACAGTTTACTGGATAATTGCATTTCTTTTCTTTTGTTTTCTTTTTTCCCTTATTGTTTTTGTTAAAAAAGCAGATGTATAATACTTCCATATCCACATATGCTCACTTACTTACACATACATATTTGTACACTTAAGCATTTACATACTCGTCTATATCTGTCCATCCCAAAGCTCTGTCATTAAACACAGTCTGGCTGGCGGATGGTCAAAAATGTCTTGGACCAGTGGGATAAATCTAAAATTAGAACAACATAAAACAGAAAATAACAACAGCAACACTGCCAGAATGAATACTCAAAGTTAGAATCATAAGATGTGAAGATAAAATTAATAAAAACCAACATAAGAAACAAAAAGATTCAAATAAAAAGGAAGAAAAAGCCAACTTCTTGCTGGATAAATGATGTATTATGTGTGTTTTTCGTATGTTGTGATGTCCAGAGCTGAGCCTCAGCAGCTAAAGGTCAAAGGCCAGAGATGACTTATTATAAACCTGCACAGAGAAACATTCAATCCCTCTAATTAGCCTGAACAACTGCTTCACCAGAGCTGAATTTAAACTCTAATCCCTCAACATTTGCTTCCACTACTGACAGACGGACGCTCGGACCATCAGGCTCGTCCTAAAATAAGTTTGCGTGGCATCGAAACATAACTGAAGCAGTCTGCAGACACTGTCAGCGCTCTGTAGCAGCCTGCAGCGGGAAACATCTTTCAAAGCTTAAAAATATAGCAAAAACAATCAGCAAATCTATTAAATCCACAAACATAACATTTTTTACTTTTTTCATTGTAAAATGATATCCAGAGTTTGCAGCTTTTTGTTCCACCTATTAATCGATTTTAATTGTATAAATATTTTCTAAAAGTAAAGTTTTGGTATAATTTAATTGTTGGATGCAGTCTTAATGTTGTAACTTTGTGGTTTACTGTGTAAGTACAAATACTGAGGACTTTTTTTAATATGGACAAAATGTCAACAATCAGCGGTGATCCAAATAACTAAACACATGAAAGTTGTTTAACGGACCACGAGACTCAAAAGTAGACTTTCAACATCTTTTATGTTATAAATTGTTTTCTGATTCTGTGGAAGGAAAAAGAAGAGCAAAATGATACTGCCATTTTTTAAAGTGGAGTTTGCATGGATGGATTTCTGAATGGGCCTATGAGGCAAAGTGTCAGGGGACCCAAAGTGTTCGGGGCCACCTGTTCTTCACCTGCAAAACGCCACTCAAAGTAACACATCTGGACCAGGAAGAGACACAAAATGACCACAAAGAGGTGCAAAGGAACTGCAAAGAGACAAACGAAGAAAAACAGGCAACAAAACAACCTCAGAAAGACAAATTGACTACAGAGTGACACAAAACAACCAAAAACGACACAAAATTACTTTATAAAACTTAACGAGACCCAAACGACTACAAAGAGACGCAAAATCATCATAAAACTCATTGTGTCTTGCTCCTTTGTAGGAGAGGTGGCGGGCCCTTTGCATATCTGCCCCCGGGGCCGATTATCTCATAATACACCCATGAAAGTTTAGTAAAACTTTCACCAACACAGTGGAAAATGGCAGGTATCTGTTGGATTGAGTTGTTTTAGGTAACAAAAATATGATTTAGCTGCCGACACAAATACATGCCAGGAGAACGTGCAACAAACTCCATGTAAAATTCTACTAATTTAACAAATACATGTGAACAACATGCCAATAACAGCTAACAGGGATTCGATAAAACTTTAGTGTTATGGTTTTTGAGGTCTGGAGTTTCACCAACACAGTGAAGAATTGTTGTAATCTGTGGGATTAAGAAAAACCAGGCAGTTTTAGGTAACAATAATGTGATTTAGCTACCAACACCAATGTGTTAGGAGAACACACACAAACCAAACTCCATTCAAAAATCGACTAATTTAACGTATATCTGTGGACAACATGTCATCAGTAACTAATGTGGATCCCAGTAAACACAAAAATATTAAAGTTGTTTAACAAACTGCCAGAATTACCAGTAGACTCTTAACATTTTGTGTTATACTTTGCAGAAGGCAAAATGAAGCTTTGCACATTTTTATTGATCTAAGGAACTGTTGTGTGATTTTATGTGTCTCTTGAGTGTGAATCATGTTGTTTGAGCCCCCAGAAGGCAGTTTTCTGTCACTATGTGATGGACAATAAAGTTTTTTGAATCTTGAAATTAAAGCACTGCCAGTTTTTAGACTGATTTAACTAATGTCTTTGTGTGAATTGTCATTTTATACCTTTAACAAATCCTGAAGACTTAATTTTCATGCTTTTCCATTATTTGCTGGAGCAGTTGGTTGTTTCTATTCAACAGGCTCACGATCATGCTGCATTTGTATTTTAAACACTGCTGCTCTTCCTCTTGTTTTATTGCTTCTGCGGTTGTTTTGTTGAACATAATGACATTTTTCTGCACAAATAAACTTGAATATTTTTATAAACTTAAAATCTGAAAGCATGAAACAGTAAACCAACTGGAATAGATAATGAGCCCCCTTCATCTGTTGATTCCCAGACCCTCAGTGATGCAGGAGGAGGGAGTATTTGATTATTTTTGTGCTGCGGGAAGAAATCTTTTTTGTTATTTGTGTCACTCACCAAGTTTCATGAGCAGGGCCAGCAGGATCCACAGGGAGATCTCAAAGGGCTTCCTGACGTGGTCGTAGTTGAAGGAGAGGACGGGGAAAGCCTTCTTGTGTGCAGAGGAGTTAGTTTGATGATGGGAGTCCTCCTGACGGGTCTCTCCGGCTGGATCTCTCCACGTCTTGTTGTGTCCTGAAACAACATCACGACTCGCGGAGGAGATGGAGACGAAAAGGAGCAACACGACGCAGAGGAGCCCGGTGAGAGGCGGACTGGAGCTCCTCCGGGCGGGACGGAGCTCAGCCATTTTCAGCTGGTCTGACGGGCTGAGCTGCTGCTGCTGCTGCTGCTGCTCGGCTCTAGATCCGATGAAGATGAAGATGAGGGAAGGACGGGGAGCGAGCGTGGTGCGCAACGGAGAAGCGCGCACTTTTTACGCACAAACTCACCCGGCATCTTAAAATTACGCACAGCGGTTAAACAAACGGCCGTTTCAAGCTGGTGTCATCAGAAGGAGATTTTTTAAAAACGACATTTTCTGACCCGCCTGCTGGGATGATTTTTAAACCCCTCTGAGTTGCTGTCTGGATGTTTCAGAGCCGCTATTCTCTCCTCAGACTGAACTCTCTAAACTTCATCAAGTGTCAACATCCATCAAACATGAATCTCACGCTGAACTCTTTTTCTCTCTATTTTAACAGGCAGCTTCTCCAAAAATCAGCTGGAGAGAAAGCGACATCTGCTGGAGCGGAGGACCCCAAAACACCAGCAGACGGCCTGCGCAATAAACACACTTTAGAGCAGGCATGTCAAACCAGTCCACAGGGGGGCCGGTGTGGCTGCAGGTTTTGTTTCCAACCAAGTAGCAGCACACCAGACTTGACTCATTTAATCAACTGATCTCCGTCTTCAGACAGTTGATGGTCAAACTGTGTGCTCTTGGTTGGTTGGCACAAAAACCTGCAGCCACACCGGCCCCCCTGTGGACCAGTTTGACATGCCTGCTTTAGAGGAAGAGGTGACACCAAACTACTGAACATCTCCTCTTCTGTAGTTTAACTGGGACCTTTTTGGGATGCCTTCTAATATTGGATCATTTATAATGACCAAAATATTCTTATTCAAGCATATGAAAATATAACGTTTGGTCTTCAAAAGCAGAAAAAATAAATAAATTGATAAATAAATAAATAAATACACAAATTAATATATTAATTAATAAATTATTAAAAAACAAACAAAATTAAATTAAAAAATAATAATGATAATAATAAAACAAATTTGGAAATAAATTATTATCTTGGCAACATATTTTATTCACAAATGTCATTTTCTGAAGACCTCTCATATTTTTTGCTTTTCTAAATGAGATCAAACTATTTAAAAGAGCACCATAATATTGCAAATTGGAAACATTTTTGTAGCTAAATAAATTTCTTCAGAGGTTAATATTTTACATAAAGTATTGTGGATTAAACTAGCCCAAAGTTTCCGTTATCTCAGCCAGTTACAACATTAAAATACCACTTATATATTAAATAAAGTTAATTATATAAATTCTGCAATATTACTTTTGACTGTTAATACTAATGTAGAATTTTAAATGCAGGGCTTTTGCTTGTAATACAGTGTAATTTTTACGTCTGTCACCACTGCTGCATACATGATTCATATTTCTTTTCTTTCTTTCTTTTTTTAAATTAATTTTCATTGTAGTGAAGTTTATTTCCATGTACAGAAGAGAGGAAAGCTTCAGCTCATCGGTGAAAGATCAATATTCAGTTACAGCAGCACAGGAAACAATTATCTTGAGTAGAGGAAAAATATAAGCTCATATATGAGCAGGAGCCGATGTTGTAAACATTCAGGGCTGAAGGCCCACTCTGAGGTGGGTCAGGGGGCTTATTTCCCCAGGGAGATTTTTTTTCCATTTACGGCAACTACATGCACTATTTTCAAGCCACTTTAGATAAAAGAATGCCCAAAAATCTGTACATCCTTTTGGAAAAACATGCTCGTTGCCAAGGGGGAAAAATCATCCTGTATAACCTAAATCCTTTTCTGTATTTAAAATATATTCTCATCATTCTACCACCAGAACGCAGTAAGTGTTGAGGACGAATTATTTTCACGGCTGTCAACTAAAGAGAGGCAGAAAGACAGAAAATGTGTTGTAAGTGAATCTTTATGGATAAATGAGTGCGTGTGATATCTTTTGTTCATTTGTTCAGTTTTTTTTTAAAGTGAAATGAAAGGGAGAGCAATAGATGGAAGAAAAGCTTTGTTGAGGACTGGTACATTTATGTGAGTGACATTTGTATCATTATGTATTCATAATGTTTTTTTAAAGTGATTTAATTACTTATCTTTTGAATCCTGGACTATGTATAACCTCCCCGAATAAAATAAAATAAAATAAAATATCTTATTTCTTTCTATTCTTGTTTTAAGGCTAAATTTTACACTGTATTTTGCAGGTTCCTCAGTGGGAAAATATTAAATCATGACAAGCAGAGCCTGCTGCCTGTTGTCCAGATCAAGAATCCATCTGCAGCCAGAGGTCAATCAGCTCTCCCTGGATCATTAGATTTTATTATGGGAGCAGACTCTCAAAACCTCTATAGCTGCCCCCTTTACATATACCAAACCAATAGTAAATCCTCATTTAGACGTAAGTTATCATTGCATTACCTAAACAGCTGATCAGTGGTCCAGTTGGTCTTAATTTGTTCTCTGGCCTTTGAGGCCAATTCATGGATTGATCAGGAGACTAATTCTGTGAATGTTACTGAATCTATATCACTACTGACGCTTCAGTGAACTATTACGACCATTTAATGTCACATAAAGTGAGGTGCACATGTGGTGGAGTTAAGATAGAACAGATGTGATGTTGTGAACAGCGTCTTTTGTGATTAATCTAATGTAAATCACACACGCCTGTGTACATTATGTGATGATGTGAATATGATGTGCTGAATTCTGGACCTCAGGAAGATTAGCAGGTGTCACTGGCATCTTTCAATTAAATGAATGAATAAAGAATCAATGTTGGCTTTTATCGGCTTGTCACTGTTAATCTGTGTCTTCAATTCCATTTTTTTAGAATCCTTATAAAACTATACAGATGCCACAACATTCCTGTTACTCTTTCTCGATCTCTAAAATAAAGCAGATTCAATTATTGGATACGGCTTCCACAGTTCAGAATAAACAAATGATTCAGAGCTCACATGTTGTCTTCCTGTCTGTCGGCCTCCAGCAGAGAGGAATTAGTAAAACCAACAGCCGTGCTGGTTCCCACAGAGTCAGAGCTCCTCTGGCTGCTGTAAATGGAGGCTGATGGAAACATAAATCTAGGTTGTTTGTCTTTGACAGGCATTTTAAAAAACCCTGAAAAATACATAAAGAGACTAACAAACAGTCAAACAGCTGTCGGTGTGACACAGAGGAAGTAAGACACTTAAATACACTGACTGGATTTTTTAAACCATTTGAAACCTGGATCAACACCATAGACAAGTATTTTATATTTGAAGCCTGATACACAATTAATTCTCTTCAGAGGCATGGGGGAAAAAGGTGATAGAAAAGATGATATGAAAGTAACCTGAGAATTTAAGTTAAAAACAGGAGAGAGACAGATAAAATATATATATATATCTATATCTATATCTATATATCTATCTATATCTATATATCTATATCTATATATATATATATATATATATATATATATATATATATATATATATATATATATATATATATATATATATATATATATATATATATTATTATTAGACCATAATCCAAAAAAAGGTCATATGTCCAGAAACTATTATGGCTATTTGAATTATATGTTCAAAAAATGTTATAGCATACTGTATATTATATTTTTTGTACCTTTTTCCCAGGTCTTTTTCCCAGCGTTTTTAAAAGAAATCAAACCAATTTGCAAAATAATCTGAAATACGTATTTATTTACTTATTATTGTCATCACTGATGCTGTTATTATTACTTTGTCTGCTTGTTTTTAATCTGAGATGTATTTGAGAATGTAGGGAGCACTATGCTGTTAAGTTATAAAATCAATGAAAAAAAAAACTACTAGTAACTGGCATCTGAGAACAGCACAAGAAAAGTGATGTTGATCCAGGTTTTAAACTGCTGTTTTTCACAGGAAAAGCTTACAATTAATACATGCTGATATGCGTAGACAGACACAGATACATTTGTCATTCTCATCTGAAAATGTAGCTATTGGTGTTGAACATGTGCGTTTGACCTTGCGGGAAAATCACTTCCCTCGTCTGAGTTTCCTCCACATGAGTCGCTCCTTTCAGACTGTGCAGTCGCCCGACTATTTCAGTTTCCCACAAAACTTTTCCACATGGATAAATCCTGAGAATCACAAAGCTGTTTTAACATTACAGGAAAAATTCACATTTAAAACATCAGGATATAGCAGTCTGCACACAGATGTCAAAAACGTGAACATTTTTATTAAAGAATTACATCAATTACTCAAATTTGTCGCTAAATACATAAAATTATTTGAATTTATTTCAGTAGCATGTTACATATACTCAGATTTACATAATTATATTCTCACACAGACAGGAAATTCTAATTTAGCAAATTAAAGGAAAACAGCTTTCCTATAAGAGTTTAAAGTCTGCTTGATAAATAAATATTTAATGGGGTGATGCTGCTTGAAAATTTAATTTAAATTCAAAACATTAAGGTGCTAAAGTTCAAGGAAAAGTGTGTGTTTGTGACTCATGTCAATAAATATAATAAGCTTTTATGATGGGAGAATTTCCTACATTATCATTTTATTAGATTTTCTGTACTTTTTGTCTATTACTGCACTATATAATGCAGGAAATAATAAAGGCTGCAAGTCAAACTATCGTGCTGAAATCCATGTTGACAAACAACATGCTCATTTATTGCATAAAAAATGCAATCACTGCGGAAATTAAAGGCAGTCTGTTTCAAATATGCAGAGTGGTCAACACTTATAAATGTTGAGACTGCAAAGAAAGTGAAAATTGCTCGACCACATGACAAATCTTCCTGCTGGGACATAACAAGGACTCACATTTTTCTCCTGGGACACTTAGATTTTCCTTCAAGCAACACCACAAACACATTAACTCTCCACCTCGTCCATCACAAACCTTCGACGCACAAACTATCTGTCACATACACCGCCCACAGATCTGCAGGTCTGACGCTCAGCTTTCCTCACTGATGTCAGGCAGCGTGATGCTTCAGATGGACCCTCTCCGTCATCTGCCTTGTGCTGTACAGGGACACTCCCATCCCCAATGTGGCCATCGTCATGGCGATGGGATCGATGAGACTGCTCTGTGGCTGCATCCGGACCTCACCTGAGACCTGCCTCTGTAGACAGGACGGACAGAAAGACGGAGACATTCAGCCAAAGTTACATTAGAGCCACAATGTGTATCATTTCATATGATTACAAAAGAGTTTACAATTATTCTGAGGGTTTTTTGGGTGAATATCCTGGTAAAATTTGGTGCTGGATCCAGCGGTAAAGGATTGAGGCCTCGGAGGTTAATGAATATGGGACTGTCATTCTGATTTTGGAGTTGTTCATTTGACGGCTTGGTCTTTTCTTGTATTTGATGTGGATGTGAAAATGTCAGCTGGCCCACTACTTTACCTCAAACTTAACCCTTTGAAACCTGATTGAACATGGGAAGGAAGCAATGAGTAACGAAAGAAGAAATTACCAAAGAAATTACATAAATTATTGAAAAGTACAAGAAAATTTGCCTGGAAATTAGTGATTAATTCTCTAAATCTACTAATTTCCTGCAATTTGTTAAACATTTCTTGTCAAGCTGCTCATGGTCTTTCTTCCAATGTTTTTGAAAGAAATTGCACCAATTTGGGATCTTCGGAAAATCAGACTCATGCACCCCATAATGAAGTATCCAAAGTGTGTATTTCCTTTCACACAACATGAGCTGTGAGGTCGAGTCTGAACAGGTTACATAACGTAATCTCCCGAGACGAGCTGCGCCAGCTCTCTGTAAAATATTTATCTTCTTGTCCTCCCTCAATTCAAAGCCATTCTATAATAAATGGAAGTATCTGCCAAGTATTAAAATGAAACACTTTCAGTGACTGGATGATTTTTTTTGTGCTCTCCTGATTAATACGAGTTAAAATGCAGAAATACAACATATTATTATTTGTAAAAACTGTAATTTTCCAGTTATGGAGATCAGTTAAATAAAAACATAATAAAAGAAATAAACCTTTTGTGCTGTGAGTGTTTTTGACCCACCTGGAGGAGACGGAAGTATCCGGGTGTCAGCCGTCCCAGTCTGATGATCATCTCTGCTGCTGGAGCTCCTCAGACGAACCAACAAGCTCCTGCAGAGGAGACAAAACTCTCTTCACTCCTTCAGTTGTCATTAGTTTGTATTTTTTTCATCAGGTATTCCCAAACTTTTAGGTTTTCTGACCGTTAGAACAAAGCTGTTTCTACATGTAACCGGTTGTTATGCATTGCATATTTTTATCAGCTGTAAGAGATTTGACAAAAAGAAATTATATGATGAATAAATGAAATTAAATAACATTTTTGTGGCATTTAAGACCACACAAATTCAAATTTAAGACAATTTAAGGTTTAACATTTAAAGAAGTGGATTAAAGACATTTTGACACTTTTTAAGCACCTGCAGACACCTTGAACATGAAACCACTGGTCTTAAAAAAGTAGATGTAATGTCTGTCTATCATTGGACATTTCTCTGTGTAGTTTAGCCTTAATACAGGTAATCTGGAGATAATTGAGCCACAGTACAGGGAACTTTATCACTGGAATTAAAAAAAAAAAGATTACAAAACCCAGATATATATAAAAATACAATATATAATAAATATCACCTAAATTTAAAACTAACTAACAGTAAGGTTAAGAATTTTAACTAGCTTACATTGATGTACAAAATATAACTTTTAGAAAAGAAAAAAATTACAGAGCAGCGCACAGCCTTTAGGAAGCGTCAAACTCAAACTTTACCTTTTCAGTCGGATGATAAATGCAATTGTTATTCAAGAAATGTTATACATTGAATTGAGTGCTTTTCAATGCAAGTCATCTCTTTTGCAAATAATATTCTAATCAGAACTTTTTTGAGGTTGCATGTTGTCAGAAAACACCATTAAACACAGTTTTATCCCTCTCTGTTTAGTTATATTAATGTTCATCACCTGTTTGAACAGACTGAAGCCAAATTAGTTATTTAATAACTAAACTCTTACACACAAAAGAGTTTTTTTTACATCTCAACTCAAGAAAATACTGTAAGAAAAATATCTTTTTCTCAACGTTGAAACCTAAAACTTCTTTCTTTTTTTCAATTTAAAATTCTCTAAAATGTAAATATAAAAACCATGTTGAGTATAAGTTATTTTTTCAGTCAACAGCCATAGAGTAAACTGTAAGTCATAAGGTAAAATCAGCTCACAGGTTGAAGTTAACTGGTCCTCTGGGAGTGCGGCTGCAGCAGCTCAGCAGACGGACAGACAGACAGCATGTGAAGCCCCTCAGCAGCCTGAACAAACAGCAGCAGCCAGTCGAACTGAAGAGGCTCCTGTGTGTCCCCGCTCTTTTGTACAGTGTGAGCGTCCCAGTCTGATGGGGCTCAACACACACACACTCACAGAGCTGGCTGAAAAGCTCCGGCCTGTCAGAGATGATTTGGTCATCCAGCCAGTCAAATGTGCGAGAGAAGAAGAAGAGGCTCTGTGCAGCATGTTGCACGCTTGAGGGAACATGTGTGTTAATGCACTGCAGTGACTTATGTAACCCAAAAACACTACAGGGACAATATTTTTTAACAACTGTCTTAAATGGACCCCTCTGGGTGCCACAAACACAAAGCAACCTTTAACAGCAGCATGAACCCTTACTGGACAAAATTAGACTTTTTTATGTTTGAAGTGATGAATAATTGGTTGTTATTCGATGTTACATAATGAGGCATTGATTGTTCTTGTGTGGTGTTGCTCTGCTGGTTACATAAGCAAAAAATGTTGGAGAATTAGTGCATATAAATACATTAAAATATTTTAAATATATGTTTAATTGTCTGAATGCTGTGGGGAAAAAAGTTTACAAAAAAAATCTTGAATTAATTTTCATGTTATCTGAAAAACACTTGTTTTTTTGTTTTATTTATTTGAAATACATGTGTTTTAACAGTTAAAATGTGCATCAGACATGTTGAAATAATATATGTTAGACAAGAAAGACTAGTCATGTTAATGTACTGTGTGTCTGCAAGGGTTATTGGAGGTGGACTAGACTACAAGATGCTGATTGTGCACATCGAGTGACCTCATGTCTGCATTTGCTGCCACAGATAAAAACTCTTCAGTATCTACAGACTCTGGTAATGAACTGGAAGCTTCTATAAATAAACTATTCATGATAAAAATCTCTTTGTGCTGCTACGTTTGATTTGTTTTGTGTGCTGATTTAAGTCCATAACACAGTGTAGAGGGCTTGTATTTAAAATCAGTCTTTTAAAGATACGGTGCTGAAGTATTCTGGGTCCTGTGCTGTGGTTCCCACTTCCTCCTGACCTGTAACCTTGATGGGAGCTCTGGCCAGCGTCACTTTTACTCCTGCGGGACTCGGAACACCTGTTCTCTCTATAGACATCACCTGCCCGATGAAATGCTGAAACCCACAGCAAAACAGCACGTGTAAATCATCACTGAGTATGTCTCCTTGTTTTTCTGCACAGATATGTTCACCAGCTGGTGAGTTCAGCGCTCGTAGATACATCTCACTTGTAGCCGTGAGAAGATTTAAAGGGACAGTCCACCTCAGAATCAAAAATACATATTCTGCCTCTTACTGTAGCACCGTATATCAGTCTAGATTGTTTTGGTGTGAGTTGACAAGTGATGGAGATGTCGGCTGTAGAGATGTCAGCCTTCTCTCCAGTATAACTGAACTATGTCTACTACCCGGCACTCGCCTTGTGGTGCCAAAATTTTTTTTTTTTTCGGAAACTCAACAGCAATTTCTCTTTCTAGAAATTATGACCCGATAACTCAAGCTTATCAACAGACCTTGTTTTGAGCAGTTTCAAGTAGAAACTATTTTCTTCCTACCAAACTAGATCCTCCAAACGTATGACTGCGTAGAAGGAAGCGTGTAGAGCTTTCTGGAAAAAGATATTGCTGTTGAGTTATTCAAATGTATTTTTGGGCACTATGAGCACCACAAGCTGAGTTTCATCATTATGGGACAATATCACCAACATATATATATATATATATATATATATATATATATATATATATATATATATATATATATACATACATATATATACACATATATATATATATATATACATATATATATATATAATATCTGACTCTTTTGAACCACTGCAAGACATTTCAATACAGATGTGAGACCAGTACAGAAGATGCCCCCCTTTCTGCCAGTAGAGGTCAGTCTGATTACTTTTTGTCAGAACAAAAAAAAACCCCCAAAACAGATTCAACCACCTTCCTGAACATTTTGCCAGTTTTATCTCCTATATAAAATATTAAAATATTAAAATTTGTTAATCATATTAATGTTGTGTGTCAGTGTCATACCTGTGTGGGATGAACTGCAGCATCCTCATGCTTTGATTTGGATGATTCAGTATATTTCTCCCTCTGTGCTTTTATTTCCTGTGCAAAAAAGTTTGTTAAAACGTATAAGTAAAGTTCTTCACATTGGTTCTGTGTATTAGCAAAGATTACTTAGTGTTAAATCTGCAGTTACATCTGTAACTTAATGTTACTTAATGTTACATCTGTTAAAGATAAAACCTTCAGGATCTCATAGTTTGAAGTCCTGGCGACATAATTGTCCCATGACTTGGCTGTGAGCTCCCGCTGCTTCCAGTGAGACTTAATCTGCAACACAAAGACACCAGAAACAGTGCGAGTCAGAGAGTAAACTATGAAATTAAACTGTCGGCTCTGTCGATATGGAGTCCCAGAGACAAATTACTTTCAGTGACAATATGCCTCAATTGAAATTTACTAGAAAGTAATAAAAAAGTGATTATGTGCTTATGCAGAAATATCCAACTGACACTGTGCCCACTTAAACTGTCAGCACCTCAGTGTACATGAGCTCCTCCTCAGCGATGTCCTCCTTCTCCTGCTGTTCCAGGATGCTGTTTTGTTCTGCTGCGACCCTCCTCGCTGTGTCCTCTGCAATCTTATGGATCGTACTCAGAACCTCCTCGTCGGGGGTTATCGGCCTCACGCCGTCCAAACTCAGCTCCCTGATGATCTCTTCCCACACCTCCCCGACCTACAGCATCGAGACAGACACGCCAACATTTACAGTGTTTCAGCGTCCTGTGAAACAGAAGTCTTTGTTTGCTGTATTAAATTTACACGTTTATATGTTTGAAGGAGATATGTTGATAATTTTAGGGTTTGTATATAACCAGGAACACTTCGTTCCATAATTGGACACTGTGGTACTGACGCTAACTCTATTTGACTGCTTTTACGACTTAAAGTAAAACAGTTTTTGCTCCTTTGTCAAAAGAAAGTTTAAAATGAAAAAACACCTTATCTATCAAAGTATCACAGTATCAAAATCCTGATGGAAATTGGTGCTAATACAACTGATTTCATATCAAGCACTGACATTTTCCTTGCTCATTTTCTTTCTACCTTGAAATCCAGATATCTCCTGACGATGCTCAAGGTCACATAATGTTTTCTTGACAATCCAGGAAGGTCTTGAAAACCTGCAAAAGACACAAATACTTATTTTTTCACAGAATAGATTTAAAAGAGAGCTGGTCTCTTTGCTTAAGTTAAAAACTCTCTTAAGTACAAAAGTGAATGAATGGGTCTGTGCGTGGGTATTTCAATATGTCACACTTTATGTCTTCTATGTGCTTAATGTGGTTATTGTTGTTTCTAATTTTTTTATGCTGCGGTCCTCATAGATTGCTGATCTCTATCTTCTGATCTCTGATCTTCTATGGGTTAAACAAAATAAATTTTAAAAGTTTAGCATATATTGCTTTTTGCAAATTTACAATAATGCTAATTTTAACCAGTATTTTGCATAATGGTAAATGAAAACTTAAACAATAATGAATCATATATTGACCTTTACCTTTCCAATCCATGCAGAAAAACAGCATTGTCTACATGTTTATAGATGTATTGTTAAAGAAGTGACATTGTGTTTACTGGTCTAACTCTTTATTAAGTGCTTTACCAAGTTTGCAGAAGATGGAGTAAATCTTTGAGCGCAGATTTTCTGAAAGCTCCAGCACTGCTGCGCTCGGTTTGTTGGCAGGAAATGACAGCTGGGTGTCCTCCTGCTGGTGATGACTGAGGATCGGCCTCTGAGGGTCTTAGAGTCAAAAGTGAAAAAGCAGAAAATAAGAGGAATATTTGTTAAAATGTAAGATATCAAAAGAACAGGGCTGCAGCTCTCATAATCCTCCACGTTTTATCAACTAGGATTAATCAGAAATGACAACGTTAAATTATCCTTATTGCTGTTAGCAGATCCTTGGTTGGTGTGTGTTGGGCAGCTATGGCTTTATTTCAAATATTCATGCAGATATTATGCATTTTGCATTTGACTGATGATAATCTACACAAAGTTAAGTCTAAATAGGAAGAAGAATTGAGGATGGATCTGTCAGAGGATTGGTGAAAAGATGTTTTAGGAAGCATTAAGTCATCTTGTTTTTTGCATGTTCACTTTGTCAAGAGAAGAAAAAGGAATTGGTTTTTGATGTTTGCAGAGATCGACATGTTGGCCGACTCAGATGTTTCATTTTGGTTATTCAGAGAATACAGTGAAACATGTTAGTTAAGGAATGACTTTACTTCCAGTCACACCTGTTGCTCTCATGTTCAGATGATCACTTGATGATCTGCTGCATTTGAAGGACAGCCATACTTCATAGATATAAATATGATATATCACTGAGTGACTGTTGTTTGAAGTCTATCTTCAGACAGACCTGTGATTCCTCCATGTTTGTCTCTAATGACTTTCAGTTCCTCCTCCTCGTCTCTCCACAGCTGCAGCAGGAACCTGGGAGCTGTCTGACCGCTGATGTCCCTCCAGCTCAGGATGTGAGACAGAGTGTTGGGGTTGTCACACAACTCCAGCAGAGTGGCGAGGACGTTACAGTGTGCACATCTGGGGCTTGACTGTTAGAGAAACAGTTTCATATTAGGGATGCACGATAATTATTGGACCGATAACTATTGGCCCGATAATGGGACTTATGACGTCTTACGGAAGTTTTGCAATAAAGCAACCTTTCCACGTCCAAACACAAACGAGCAAGATGATCTAATGCCCCATGGTGACGGGGGGAGAGGACGACTAATGTGCCGACTTCATTGCTATTTAGCGGCTTTTCGGACCCTCTCAGCAGCATTGTTTTAAAAAAATTCTCTGCAGGTGTATGCTCCGCTCTCATTCTCTGTTGATGTCTCCGCCAGTGTCTCCGAATGTCCTTTCCTCTCTCATTCTCCGCCGGTGTCCACTCTACTCTCTTTCTCCACTGGTGTCTCTGAATGTCCGCTCCGCTCTCAGTGTCTGACAGGTGATTCAAATCCGATCTCAATCCCTTCTAGGACACCTAAAAGTCTCGATCCAGCCCTGATACGGTCATTTATTACCGTGCTCACTGCTTACAGTAACCACTGAACACCGGTGCTAACGGCCGCCGTCTCCCCCTCCCTCCTTCTGCTCTGTGTGTGTGTGACGGGGACATGATGAGAGGACATGATGAGAGGACACGCTGGACGCGGTTTGAGTTCAGGTGTAGTGAGTTTCCAGCTCTTTTATGCTGAAAGAATAAGCTAATATCTGAGGTTTGATTCCTTTCAACAGATGCATATGGACACAAAGACAACAATAAAGAAAACTAATGTCAATCAGCTACTTACTGTGAGTAAGTCCAACAGAAGAGACGCTCCACCTTTAGCCAAGAAGTAATCTTCTGTGGTGTAGCAGCCCACAATACAGGACCTGATAGGACAAAAATGTAATTAACTACGGGGAATCCGTGAGCGCTTTCCTTTCTGTTTGTCTGCTAATGTTTTTTTGTTTGTTTTTTTATAACATCTTGTCTTTATTTTTTCTATCAACAATGTAACTTGCGTATACCTCTAATGCACACAGTAAGAAAGAAATTATGGCAACAATATGACAACATGCCTTCAGCTGAGGAAGACGTGGATGTGGCCAGATGTAAGCTGAGTATTGATATGACATGTAAATGGAGCAATAAATAATAAATAACATAAATTAAGACAGACAATCTATGAAAGTGTGCTGAGGTTTAGCTGAACTGACCACACGCAGTCCACTGTGGAGAGGACGAGCTTGTTGTGTCCCAGACCGCTGTAGAAACTGCTGGAGCCTTTCTTCAGGAAGTGAACTGCCATCTCGACTCCCTCTGATCCAAACAGCTCCTGCAACACAACGGGACCGTCAGTGTGGAGATGCTCTGTGTTAAAAAACTGTGACCGAAAATGATCTGATCTGAGTGTGAGATGACATCTGGCTGACAAATATAAACATAAAGAAAGTTAGAGGGTAAATCATAAAAGTGTTGAAGCATACTAAATAAAACAGCCATCTTTAAAAGTTACATTCTCGAGTAGTAATGTCAAAACACTGATGGAAACAACACAGACAATTTTCATCAGTATTGTCTTATTTTTCTACAAATAAAAACAAAAACTGAATACATTTGAAAGATGTTATCATAAAAAAAGGTCACTAAATTCAATATAACCAAAAACTGCTCAGCTCTGTACTCACTGACCTTGAACTCTGGACTTTAGTGTTAGCTTTACCTTTCTGTGCATGTCGCTCTCACACAGCGCTGAAAGTATCAGCTGAATATCGGACTTTATCTCCAGGGTGACGTCATCGTCCTCATCAGGACTCGCTTCCATCTGCATCAAAACCCCTGAGGTAACACAACGCGCACGTATGAGTGTGTTGACCATGTTTATCAAGTCAAATGTTTCTGCTGGTGCTGTGTGAGTTTCAGTTTAATTCACCCAGAAGCTGGTTGATGGTTCCTTGATCACAAAGATCCTGGTTGACTGATTCTTCACCCAAAGACGTCACAGATCTCAGCACTCGGATACAATGACGCATCTGAGTCTTCGTGCTGCCTCTTCCTTCTGAGCTGAGACCCTGACCGAAGAAAGCATCTGGAGGAAAGATATAATAAGCTGTTTTCATCAAATACTCTAATACTGTAATCAGCTCTCTTTATACGTCTATACTGGGGACCCAGTGTTTTGCTAATGGGCACTCTGACAGGTCACATAAATGTTGGTGTTTGACCTCTGACCTTTTCAGGGTTCCTGCAGCTTTAGGCAATGTAGATTTCAGACTTTTTTAATGCCACTCAAAATTAAATTTAAGATCAATTCACTAATAACCAAAACTAACGGACAATTTAATTTTTCCAAGGTGGTAACTGAAACATAAAACATGACTTTTTTGTCCAGTGAAAAGTTTGATCTTCTACGTAAAATACTGCAAAAAACCCCCAAACCCTTTTTAGAGTGGAACACATGGAAGCCAATGAACATATATTATGATAAAAGTATCTATCTATCTATTTGGTTTACCAACAGAAGTGGGAAATATTTGGCATTTCTATCTGGTTTTCTTGGCGATTTTGTGTTTCTCAATCTGTATGTGAAATTCCACTGTTTGGGTTCCCATTGTGATGAGCTTAGAAAAAGAATTTATTAAATAAAAAATGAAATAATAGATGTTACCAGTTCTTTTGAGATTTTATGATGCAATGTTAGAATAAACAATTGATAAAATTATACTTCACATGTCTAAAACTTTTGAAAAAAAAAAGGAAATTAAGGGAAAAAGGAAATTATAACGAAAAACAGTGGTATAAATCAGACACTCGGGATGTTTGAAAGCATATAAGGCTTTTGATTAATAGGGCTTGAAACATTAAAAATACACCAACAACGCGTATGTCAATACACCCTGAAGAAGGTGCAAGCCGATAAGCGTTATTTTTAGATTAGTGAATTTAATGCCTTTACACAGTTTTTAAGGATCCGCAGGAACCCTGTTGTAAGATACAGGACTAGCTCTCTTAAGTCTCTTGTTTCTCTCTCCACATGTCTTGCAGCATCCTCACCATGTGCAATGCACCAGTCCAGCAGCAGCAGCAGACACGCGTTTCCCTGACAGGCCATGTAGTCGTCCAACAGGAGTGGAGCGATGGTGGACAGGGTGGCCAGCGCCTGCAGCTGGAGTTCCTCCTGCTGGACGGGGGACCACTGACGAGAAGCTGACCGCCGCTCAGATGAGGCAACAGGCGGCCTCACGAGAATCAGTAGAGCAATCATAACTCTTTCCTCTTTATACAGCTAGGAGAAGAGGACATGGGGTGTCACATTGAGACTTCTCACTACAATTATTCCAACAACACTAGCTGAGTGTGTGACAGACCTGCAGAGCAGCCGAGTCCTTCGACATTAAAACCAACAGATTCAACAGCAGCTTCTTCATTTTCAAATCTTCCTGATTGTAGGAGAGCTTGAGGTTGCGGACCAAAGGGTGGTGGCTTTTCACTAAAACATATAGCAAGCAATGTTGTTGTCAGAAAATGTGCTACTGCACTAAGAAATTTGAAAAAAAGAAGAAGAGTAAAACAAAAATGTTTAAAAAGAAACTGGCCTTACACTCTGGAAATGTGACGACAGCTACGAGCTGTCTGGCAAATAAACTCTCCTGAAAATTGAAAAGACACATAAAGCAAATTTTAATGGGACATTTTACACACTGGTCAATTCTAAGTCTAAAAATACAGCTGCAATTTGTCTCCATCATACAGTTATCTATCCCGTACTCACAATAAGAAGCGAGTTAGGATTTTCAGCGATGAGACTTGTGATCACAAGCAGATCAT
This sequence comes from Plectropomus leopardus, assembly GCF_008729295.1. NCBI lineage: Eukaryota > Metazoa > Chordata > Actinopteri > Perciformes > Serranidae > Plectropomus > Plectropomus leopardus. Next base: position 3,006,977 of record NC_056480.1, on the reverse strand, counting down.
TTCTGAGCTGGAGGTCAGAAAGTCGCACACCGTTCATCAGCTGGTGACAAAACGCGTCTTTCAGAGATCTAACAAACAAAAACACAGAAAGTAAGTAATCCAATATATAACTGCAAAATGAGAGCAAAAAAGTATTCAAATTGTTCAGGATGAAAAGTATTAATTCTTCATTCATGTTACTTTCTTTAAGGAGATTCACCTTTAGGATTTAATCAACTCCAGGATTTCCTTGAGTTAGAAAAGGGTAATTCAGTTTAATTAACCCTTTAAAACCTGTATAGACATTAGTTGTCTTGCTCAGATGCCTTTCACAGTATTTAAACGTTTGAAATGGGATATTTTTTGTCAAAAACATGGAAAAAAGGCAATTAGCAACTTAGCATTTACTGTCCTAATAGATAATAATAATACATATCAAATGACTTTGGACAAATATTAAGAAAACTTAATCTAATTATATATTTATAATTAGACTACAGAAAAAATATTATTTTCATTCTGTAACTTTATTTTCCTTTTTTTTCTAATTTCAGGTAGCTCATTGCCTTCTTTCCATGTTTTGAATGAAATCCTGCCAATCTGCTCAGGTTTCGACAAGCACACACTTTTCTCATTAGCCACAGTTGAAAACATGTTAGAGGAGAAACCCACATGACACACTCCATGCTGCTGAGCTGGGCAGTGACCTCCTTGCTGCCTCTCTCCAGCAGGTTCCAGAGGATTTCAGAGGAGCGAAACAGGACTTGACCAGTCGGGTCGGGCTCGTTCATGTGGAGACAGATTGTCTCTGCTCCACATGCTTTCAGAATCCACTCACAGTTCATATCTGTGTTTGTAAAATAAAAATTTGATTAATGTGATTTATTATAAAAACAACCCGCTGACCTGCTGACATTGACACAAGCACACTTAAAATCACTGTTTTGATTGTTTGTCTGATTATTTGGTAATGATTTATGCTCTTGAGGGCTGGCTACTTAATCTAATGAAGGAGGCTGGATTGACATGTTTGACAGGTCCCCTCCTCCAAAACCTCAGTGGACCCAGAATAAAATCAGTTGCTGACCTGAGGAGCTGGAGAGGATCTGAAGTGTCTGCAGGAGCTGCAGCCTGATGGCAGGCTGGTTCTCCAGAGCGGCCATGGAGAGGAGCAACGTCTGAGCCAGGTCACTGCGCTCAAGCAGCTGAAGTCTGTAGCCTGGAGAGGTGGGCTGGAGCCCTGCAGAAACACATTCAAATAAGAAATATTATGAAAATCTTTTTTGCATGTAAGGTGTGATGCAAGAGACAAACTAAAGAGAAGGCAAGAAAAAACTACAAAAACAGAAAGAGGGGAAACCTGCACATTATTGTTCACAAGTGCCTCTTAATAGGGAACTGGGGAAACAACACCAACAACAAAAAGTGATACAACAATAATAAAACAGTAAGAAAAAGTTGATGAAGCAGCAATTAGTACACAGGAAGCAAAGCAGTTTTAGTGGAAAGAGAAATAGATGTTTTTTTAAATTGTTAAATTAAATTAACTGGCAGTGGGTTTCTGGAAACAGTGTCGTTAATATGTGTTAAAAATATACAAGTTGAAATTCATTTTCGATGTATACAAAACTGTGTCAGTCAAAATGGACAAAGTTGCCAAAAAAACGACAAAGACGAGCCTTTACTGTCCTCTAGAGGGTAATTTCGTATTGATCAATTGCATTTCTGTGTTTATATTGGGCAAGATGATGAGTCAAACCCAGTCCATAATATCAGCCTTGTGATGTATCACTAGGACCCTAAAAAAACGTAAAATGTGAGAGAAAGAATGGATGAAAAAAGAAAATAAAGAAAAAATAACAAAAAACAGAAAGAAAAAACAAAGAAATGAAAGACTTAAAAAGAAACAAATCAAAAACACAATAAAAAAAAAGAGGAATAAAAGAAGGATAGGAGAAAAACAAAAGAAACAAAGGCACAAGCATGCCACCACAGAATCCATGAAAAACCTCACTCAGTGACAGTCTAGAAAATCGGTTGTCAGAGTGGAAAGTCCGAGGCTTTGGCTTGGTGGGACGGGCCGTACCATCAAGCATCTTTTTAGGAGCCACACAGCTGTAGAGCGATTTCACAGTCTCAACTATGTGCTGTCTCACTTCAGCATCTGACACCCTCATCAGACAGCCTGCCAACAGAAACACATCCGTCACACACTGCTTCTCCTCTGAAGGACCAAATCATTCTTAAACACTAGATAATACAGAAACCAAGGTAAAACTATATGAAGAATAATATTGTTATTATATTACATAAAGAATTATTGTACTGCACATTATATTATTTTATTAAAATGGACCCAAAACAGCAAAAATAACAGAATAATTAATTTTGACATTAAAAAACACAAGATGATTTTCATTGCAGTGGGTGATCTATCCTAAGGCTGATGACAGGACTGCACAATATGCATACAAAAAAAGAGATCATTTTGCAATTATTTTTGACAGATATTGCAATTGTGAAATGAGGTGCATGGGAGTGGTAATTCTTGCAATTCGTTTTCACTATAAAAATAAATACACAAAAATGATGATGATTTTACTGGGGTGTGTATGTATCTTTGTAGCATGTTATAACACACCTTTTTTTCTAAATTGGATATTGTACTTAGCCATACTGGGATTTCAAAAATATTGATTTTTCAGCCCTAGCTGGTGTTTTACATTTATCTTTGGTCAAAAAATCACATAGTCCTCTACAAATGTGCAGTTTATGCCTGTTACTAGCTGTGTTTTATTAAACCATACATTTTGTGACATTTTCTAAAAGGATCTTGATCTCTAGAGGGCTGCACTGGGCTTTGGCCTAAGTTTCACAGACCGGGTAGGAAAATGTAAAGTAATAAGGAAACTGCTAATGCATTGTTTCTGTCTCCTCATGGGATTTTTTTTGTACCATAAGAAGAAGTATCATAATGTCAGCCATACCCTTTAGGTCTACTTCAGCTTCATAACATATTAAAAGAATGGAAATTACTAGCTGCTACAAAGTGAATACATGCCCTTAAAGCCTATGGTGTGCTTTTGAAAAAATGTCAATTGCAAGTTAATGTAAAAGCATGAAAAAACTTTAATATGAAATCTGTGTACCCATGTGAGAGAGGAACTCTATGACGTCCTGAGCGTAGTTCAGCTCATCAGATGTTTTCTCCTTGAGGAAGGGAAGCCTGAGGTGAGGCAGAGCAACATGATGATGATCAAACGATGTCACAGCAGAAAAAAAATGTTTATCTTTTCCATGTAGGCTTAAAATATTTGAGTTTTTTACCTACAAATTTGCAGCGCCTCACACAAAATGGGCACAAATTCAGGATGATCCGCTGTTTTCTCAGCACAGATGTTGAGTATTTTGGCAATGACTGACAGCTCCTTCAAAAGCTTGAAATAATTTAAGAAGTTTTAAGATTTTGGCAAAGCTTATATGGAGATAAATCCTAGTGAAGGAGGGGATGAGATGGGGCAGAGTCCTCATAACAGCAGAGGTTATTTTTGAACAGGGAAAATGCTGACAGACACAGTGATACAGGTAAATTAGAGCCTTGGGAATGACGTTTGGCTCTGTGTTCAGGTTGCATGAGAGCAAATCTATTTCCATCACTGTCCCGGGGGACGGTAATGAGGAGGATTTGACAATCTGCTGCAGAGTGAAACACCTGAGAGAGATTTATTTTGTGAAAGATAGACATTTTTTGGAAAGAGAGGTCTGAGTTATCAGAATTGTGTGTCAAAGGAGAAAACCATAGGACAGCACCCAGAACAAAGGATACAAAACCAATCTGGCTTCTCTTCAGGAGTTTCTTCAGGACAAAAAGGTGCCTGTCCTTTAAGTTAGCCTTAAAAAAATACATAATGTACAGCATGATTACATAAAACATAAATTAAATTAAAACAAAAAATCTGGTAACTTTTAAATATAACTGTTTAACTTACTGTCAAAGGATCTTCAAGAAGACGAATCACCTTACTGAGTTCAATACTTTTAACACCGACCTGTTGTGAAATTACAGTTTAGGTCAAAGTTGATAATGTCTGTCTTCTTTGGTGACAGACAAACTTTAATCCAATTTTCTCTCTCTCTCTCTCACGCCCACACACACACACACACACACACACACACACACACACACACACAACAAAGTAGTGCATATTCTGAAGATGGGACAAAATACTTTGCACCAGATTGTGGAGGCTTGTGAACACCTTAAAAACCCTGTAGACAGGTGCACAGGAGAAAATTGTCTATATAGGTGAACAAAGGAGAACTACAGCACATTGTCCTATTACTTGTAAAAAGCTTCACTGACTGTCTGAAACCTGCAGTGAACTTGAACTTTTCTTGTGCTGCTTCCAGACGCCTTTCACATATATATTCAAACCTTTGACCTCTGAATAAATGTGTGTGATTTCTTTCAAAAACATGGGGAAAACGTCAATGAGCAACTGGAGGTGACATGTTCCACAAACTACAAAAAAATAGTAGATTTAGAAACTTATTTTTTTTAAAAGCTGGGATAAAATGTTTAGGCAAAAAAGGAAAAAATGTAAAAACTATACTTATAATTATCATAATTACTTACTTAAAATTATGTTACATAATTATTATAACTTAACTTAAATTTTATTTTAAAAACTTTCTTTTTTTCTGTACTTTTTACTAATTTCTTGTTAGTTTTTGGGTCATTTCTTCTTTCCTTGCTAATTACCTTCTGCCCATGTTTTGGAAAGATAATTCTGTAATTTTAAAGTTATATATTATTATCATTTTCACTTTCACTGATTAAATTCTTTTAACAAAAACCCCCAAACTCCCCTCTTGGAGGACAAAAATGTCTGCACTGAATAATTGCCTAATTTATAATTATATAAATATTATATATTAATGTAAGCATTGATTTTAATGCAATCCTATGTTTTTGTGCAGTGTCAGATTTAGAGGAAAACTTCCACTCAATACTTCAGTGGTGAACATTTTTTCTACTAAAACGACTACAAAATAGTATATATTTATTTCATTTTCCACTTTTACTTAGTGAAATCTTTCAACTAACATCATTCTTAATCATAAATACCAAATATTAACTCATTTTTAGATTTTAACCATTTAAATCCTGATTATTTACACAATGCCACTTGAACCACCTGCTTTTGTATGTAGGCACATAAACTCCCCTACAAAGATGCACACACACACACACACACACACTGGTGCTGAAAGGGAGTTTTTGTTTTTTTTAATCTGACACTGCTCAAAAGATAAAGATGCATCAAAATCAAAGTTCTTGGTAATCAATAACATATCCCGGCCTGTCAAAAAAATCCACTTTGCATTATAGAAAATAACATATTTTTTGTGTTTTTTTTAAATAAAAAATTCACAGTGGTATCATTTAAACAAACTGTCATTTAAATTCAAAAAATGGGAAACTTTTTTTAAAGGGAGCACAAGGGTTAGGGGGATGTTTTTTGACTACATTGTTTATTACTGACTCAATGTGAGAGCTGAGGTTGAAATTACAAAAAAAACCCTCACACCCTTGCCAAATCTATGCCATATGCGCTGAAAATGGAAAAAATTGAAAAATAAAAATAGAAAAGACAAAATGTCCCAAAGGACGAGGGTCAAAGGAGAGGTAAAGGAGACACTCGAGCAGTTTAATAAGTAGCTTTAACTCTCAGAGGAAAGACAGTAGCTGTTTACCTCCTGATGCTGGTTCTTGTCCGTTGCTCTCGGTCTTATTAAAGGAAAGTCCGGTTTTCTTCTGTGCAAAACTTTACCTGAATCCATGTTTAAATTTAGACAAACTTCTCGCTTCAACGTCTCACTTTAAACATTTCCGTTTAATTTGAATTTTGCCTCGCTAACGGTTTTTGCTTCCAGTTGATGTCGTCGACGTTAAAAAGTCAGTTACAAACATTATAAACAAAACAAAATTTACTTTCTGGCGTCGATTTTGTTGACTTTAAACAACGAGCTAACATGAAAAGAAAACTTAACGTTACGTCGTGTTATTTTTGGCGACTAAACTCCGAAAAGAAATCACCCAGCGGCTTCGTTTGGGCTCCTTTGAACTCTAACCTGAGTCTGACGGCTTTATAACGTTACTACAGTTGCCATAGTTACCGCGTAGTACGGCGAGCCGCGCTGCTCAAAACTCAACCTAACACCAAACCGCCCATTTCCTCTTGAAAACAGGAAGTGGTATTCTCGCAACAACAGCGCATTGATTTCCCCCCTACAACAATAAAAGGCAGGCGAATTGCAACATTAAAAAAGACGTCTCAGAAACTCACATAAACGCCAACAAATCGCTGTTGGGTTATTTTTAAAGAAACTCCGCGGTGCAGCCATGCTGTCGGATGCAGGTCAGTGTTCACAACGCGCCGCTACTCTCTGCTAACATGCTAAATGTGACAGGCGGACATTGTTTGGCTGCTTTAAAGAGCTTGCTAACGTGTCGCCACATTTTCTGTGTTTACCATTAATGCCTCGGTGGCTTTGCCCTAATTATAGCTACCGCTGTTAAACATTTGAACGTCATGTTGTATGTCAGAAAGAGCCATTATGAGTCACTACAAAGGCCGCATTTACACTCATCTGCACTGCATTGTACGCATTTTAAAGACACATTGTTGTCCCTACTGTTCAGATTACTCCGGGAATGCCTCTGGGGCCCGGAGAGCCAAGAAGAGGAGCTCCGGGGAGTCACCGGGGGACGGCCAGACCCTGCGGTCCTCTGGGAGGCAGATCAATGTCCGGGTGAAGCGCACAAACAACCCTCCACCTGGACAGGTAAACTGCAGCATGCAACCTGTCCGCCTGCTGAACAGTGTCATAGTTATTAATGGGTCCCCATTATTTGGCCATTTTTAATGCCTGACTGACTGTTTCTGAGGCTGACACTTATTTTTTAGAGTTTCCAAAAGTTAATAACAATATATCAGCTTTTTTTTTAGAATTTAGATTTTTTGTTTATTTATTCAATCAAACGTGAACAAACGGACAGTGTTGTTATTGGAACTCGACTTATCCACAGGCCCCTGCTAGCCACACATTCACAGACCCAAAAAACGGAATTTAGCAACCACATCAGTACAACTAAAACCTAAATCATTAAAATGCAGCAAACACTTTCAGACACAACAGCCTGCCCATGACTTCTTCAAGCTTTCAGCTTTGTTGTTGAAAGCAAAGATGTGTTCCTATGACACAATTTCTAAGATAGCTTCCCTCCATTTTTTTCAAAATCTGGAGGGGATGTATTTTTCAGAAATCTGAGGATCACACGAGCAGCTGTAATGAAGCCTACATATATCAGCCATTATTTCATTTTTTATTTTTTTTAAAGATTATTCTGAGTGGGAATTTTTGGTTTTTAAGGTTTAGTGTGGTGAGGTTGCAGAGCTGAAACTTTTCCAGTGTGCCTAGTCTGCATTAACGGAAATAGCCCTGTCTAGAGCCAGTGGGTCCGCAGCATCACCGCGCCATCGTGCCCCTGCGGTGCACCGATTAGGTGGACTCTGCACACCATTTGTTGGGTATCACAGCCGGCAGATCCACTCAAATTTAGCATCAGATCCGCTGAGTGAATGAAACTATGTAAATGAGACGCAGTTTCCAAAAATACCTTGAATGCATCTTACTTCAGTACTTACATTTATTTTTTATTTCTTATTTCTGTATTTATTATCTGTCTTCTTTACCTGTACCAATATATTTAAGATAGGCAAATATAAAGTGATATATTGGTCTATCTCAGATTTATATGCTCCCATTATGTCACCTTAGCCAAAAACATAACGTCCCTTTTCACTGCGTTGCTAATAACTCCAAGATTTACTCTTACAGCCCAATTCTTACGATAACTTAACATACTTTTATCAAGGGGATAAAAGGCTGAATAGCTGACAGATGTCTTCAACTCGAAAAAACAAACCTAACCTGCTCCTGTATTTATTCTATAAGCCTAAAGCTGTTTGCTGAACATGTGATTGTTTGTTTCTTTCTTTTCTCACTCCTCCCCCGTCTTTTGTTCTGTCGGCGCAACATGTTGAATCAAAAATGTATATAAAGTCGGGATGTGCCGATCCAACTTTTTCACGCCTGACACCAAATCCCAAACCTCAGCGGTCACTTTCCCCCAAACTTTTAAGTCTGTATGACTGTCAGATGCACGTGCTCTTTAACTAAGGTCTGTGACTTTGTCCACACTCAGAGCAAAAGAAAAGCGACAGACACAGAGGAGGAAGACGATCAGTCCGAGAAGAAGTACAGAAAGTGTGAGAAGGCCGGCTGCTCTGCCACATACCCGGTTTGTTTTGCAAGTGCATCTGAAAGGTAGCGTGTTTCTTGGTGTAATATAAATGAAATCTTTACTCAGTCACTCTTTTATGAAATAAATATTGTTTTTAATTTTTCCGTTTCTCCTCAGGTGTGCTAAAAACGGATACACATCTCGCTGGTATCATCTGTCATGTGGTGAGCATTTTTGCAACGAATGTTTTGATCACTACTACAGAAGGTAAAGTTGACTGAACAACCGCTTGCATAACATTAAAGGGGAAAACCACCTAAATTAAAAATCAAAATCTGGTATTTCCATGGCTTTGGAAAGTTCAATAAATATTTGTCAAAGCCACAAAGCGGAGAAGAAAGTCTCAAAGGTGTGATGTCACAGTGTATAAAGTCTGGAGCTTCTTCAAAGATAATGAGCCGAGAGGAAAAGTTTGATTTTGTGGACCCACAGAATGTTTTTCTTTAAATGCCAAAATGAGTTTTAACAGTTTTAAGTGCATATATGCTGAAGATGAAGTTCACAAATGATTAGCTGAGAAGGGCTAGAAAAGAACTACTACTACCACTACTACCTACTACTTTTTGAACATGCAAGATGCAATTTCTTGAATCTATTCATCGGGTATAGGTTATCTTCCATATTTGTTATTGTCATTTTATTTTTTTTATATTTTCTGTTTGTTTTACATCTTTCTATACTATTTTACAGTACTCAGTTGTAAATCAGAAAATGTACCCATGTAGACTTTAAACCCAGTGACATCACAAACTTGAGTTTTAGCACGCTAGCGTTTGGATTTAGGAGAGAGTTCTTCATTTTAACTAATATTTTTGAACTGTCTTAGACCATACGAATAACATGTATGACTTGTGAAAATGGGTGTAGTTCCCCTTTAATGAACAAACGTTAATTTTTTATGTCAGACATTTAAAGCGCTGTTGCACTGAGGCCGTAAGATTAACTTATTTTTTTCTTTTTTTTTGCCATTTGCAGTCACAAAGACGGCTATGAGGTCTTTGCTTCGTGGAAGAAGGTGTGGACTAGTAACGGGAAAAGTGAGCCCAGTCTGAAAGCTTTCATGGCAGATCAGCAGCTCCCATACTGGGTAAGTGCAGGAAGCTTTCTTGATTCCTGTTCAACAGTTGAACCTGGTTATTCTAAAGTCACAAAATACCTGACGTTTATTGTGGTATGTTTGCTTCAGGTTCAGTGTACTAAACCGGACTGTAGGAAATGGCGTCAGCTGACTAAGGAGATCCAGCTCACTTCTTCCCTCGCTGCCACGTACCGCTGTGGAATGAAGTTCAACAACATCAAGGTAAACAGGAGATAGAGAAATAAAAAAACAGCCATTTGCAAGCATTGGCTTGCATTTCTTTTTCTGTTTTTATTTTTTAAATTGTGATGATAATGTTGTGTCTTTGCAGAGTGAGGGACCGGACCAGTGCTCCCAGCCAGAGGACTTGGTAAATGCTGATGTGTGTTAGTCAGGCTTGCTTCAGGTCAAAGTCTGACACAAAGACGAGTCATTTTAATGAGTAATATCCAAAAAAAAATGTATCCAGACCATTCTTTGGGCCAGTGAACCACACAGTGATGACTTCTTTAATGACATGCCGTTTCATTCTGGCAGAGAGTGGCCGAGGTGACGGACAGCTGGTGGCATTCGATGCTGATTTTGCCGCCATTGTTCAAAGACAGTCCAGCCAGCCCGTTCCTTGCTGCCTACTACCCCGACTGTGTGGGGATGAGTCCATCAGGGTCTCCCAGCAACATGTCTCTGTCCGAGATGAGAGCAGATCACTGCAGAGCTGTCCAGCCACAGAGTGAGTCTGTCAGTGTGAGAGGAACGAAATATTTCAATTGGCATGTTTATCTTTGGTTTAAGACAGTGTATTAGGGCTATTGTAGGTAAAAAAAATAATAATATTTTTTTAAAAAATTAGTAGGGTGATAATATTCCAAAAAAACATTTAGAATTTCCAAGAATTAAATATTTTTTACAGAACAATACTGGGATAAATAGTGTGTTTTTTTGGTTAAGGAGGATGTTTAATCTGGATAAATTACCTGTGGATGTGACCAAAGATATCCGTCATTGGTCCGATGCGTTGTAGTTCCATCACAATTCATTGAATATCACTTCAATGTCTGGACGCTTATGATAATACAGTATTCAAAAAATCACAAGAGGTCCCTTAATGCTAAATTGCAAAGTATAATTTGATCAGTTCATCCACTGCAGGCATTGTACACAGCAGCAGGTGGTGGCATCTGTGTTGTAATGAGGTACATTCAGCCTTGCAGAGTAAAGTGATGTGGTTCCTTGATAAAAAAACCAAAACATGATTTTTCACTTTTTTTCTCACAATTTGTGACTTTATAATCTCAGATATTTTTTTCTCTCTTAAATGTGCAGCTTTAATCATGGAAACTCACTTTTCTTTCTCAGAATATAAACCCTAACCTACGTCTCTGTATTTTCTTTTTTATAACTACAGTGGCCTTGATGCGATGTCCCATTGGTCAGGCTGCTACTCAGCACATCCCTCTGATACGCACAGTAATGTGGTGTTGTAATCATGATTGTGTCTCTCAGTTCCAGGCCTGTGTCCGTACTTCCAGCCCTTCTACCAGCCTAATGAATGTGGCAAAGCTCTGTGCGTTCGGCCGGATATGATGGAGCTGGATGAACTTTACGAGTTTCCAGAATTTTCTCGAGATCCCACCATGTATCTGGCTTTGCGAAACCTTATTCTGGCCTCCTGGCACAAGAATTGCAAGGTGCACTGCAGACAACTGTGACTTAGAAACATTTCATGTTTTCCATGTTTTCAACTTTAGGATTTTGACCTGGCATATTTAAAAAAAAAAAAAAAAAAGGGAAGATAAAACTCTAAAAAACATCAAAATCAAAACAAATGATAATGTTTCCTGTTTCTCTAAAGGAGGTGCTGACTTCTCAGAAATGTGCCCTGCACATCATTGTGCGGGGGTTGGTGCGTGTGCGCTGCGTGCAGGAGATGGATCGTGTGCTGCAGTTCATGACCAGGAAGGGCCTCATCAACACCGGTGTGCTGGCAGTAAAGCGCCCTCTGCTGCCTGAGCGACACTGCTCTGTGAGCGTCCTCATCTTTACCTCATAATGACACAACCGCACACGTCATTCAAAAATGTTTTTAATAATTTCTTTGGTTAAGACTCACAAAACATCCCACATTTGATCATTTTTGCAGAAGAACGTTATCATCATCGGTGCCGGGGCTTCAGGGCTGGCTGCTGCGCGGCAGCTGCAAAACTTTGGCACTCAGGTAACTGTCGTAACTCAAGTAACTTCCCCCTAACTTCCCTATTTTCCCCTGCACACTGGTCACAGTACCACGCTTTTCATTATTCATTTTCATTGTCTTACAGGTGGTGGTGCTGGAGGCAAGGGAGAGAATTGGAGGTCGTGTGTGGGATGATACTTCACTGGGCGTCACTGTAGGCCGAGGAGCTCAAATTGTGAACGGCTGTGTAAACAACCCCATCGCCCTGATGTGTGAACAGGTACAAATTTTGTCAGCAAAAAACTCATCACATGTCTGCTGTACACTAAACCTGTTTTAGGGCTGTTTTTCTTTAAGGGTAACTTTGGTATTTTTCAACATGGACCCTGTTTGCCCTGAATGGTTACATCAGAGCCTGTTTTGCCCAACCAATTTAAATTTTTTTATCTTCATTAGTCACTTAGTTACAAAAATTGGAAAATAGGATCCAGGTTAAAAAACACAAAAGTTAAACTTTTTTTTCATCTGCTAAATGTAAACATAGTTGTCGCATCTTCGTACGTGACTCCAGGATTTGTGTTCAGGACTCTTCACTCTTCTGTTGCAGATGGCCGTCAAGATGCACAAGCTGGGAGAGCGTTGCGACCTCTTTCAGGAGGGCGGGCAGGTCACTGACCCGGCCATCGACAAGCGCATGGACTTCCACTTCAACGCCATCCTGGATGTGGTGTCAGAATGGAGGAAGGACAAGTCTCAGAGCCAGGACACACCGCTGAAAGGTGCTGAACTGTAACCCCAAACACAACGTGATTGTTTTAATCATGACTGTGAGTAAAAGAACATGTAGCAGTACTGGACAGAACACGATTGTGATTATGTACAGTGCAAGGTATAAAAGTAAAACTATTACCTAAATAAAAACACATAAATACAAATTTGGTCAGTGTTCAGATATATTTGACTCTTTCAGTTGTATGCTTTTCATCTCTGCAGAAAAAGTCCAGGAGGTGAAGAAGAACTTTCTTCAGGAGTCTGGAATCCAGTTCAGTGAGTTGGAGGAGAAAGTGCTTCAGTTTCATCTCAGCAACCTCGAGTACGCCTGTGGAAGCACGTTAGACCAGGTGAGGAAAACTCAGACACTAAAAGGCTGCAATATTCTTGGGGGTTTTGGGTGAATTAAGGGTTTATTTCAACCAAACCAGAGTGGGTGGTTGTTAGAATAGTCGAAAGTTGAACCCAGACTGTTTTAGTTTCATTTCGTTTCTGTCGAGTTTGCAGAGTGTTTTATGCTGATAAATTACTGTTAATTTAGATGGAGTTTGACAATCATGATTTCGGGGCTGGTTGAACAAAAAAGTTCTTACTATTTAACAACAAGTTGCATTAAAGAAGTCTTACAAAGTTTTAAATCCCACTTGTGTTAAGATGTAGGAACCTTATTAATGTTAAAATCTGAGCCTGTCATCTGCAAAACAAGCACATTTAGAAATAAACTGATGGTGTGAACTTGCCCCGAGTGGTTACACTGCAGTTTGTTTCTACGCCGCCGGCTGCAGTACTCGCGCTCAACACTGGACCACTTTAAGAAAATTGTCTTATTCAGTCACTTAGACACAAAAACATGGAAAGACATGGTCCAGGTTGACAAATACAGAATTTACCCTTTAAAAGGAAACACTAAAGGGATTTATGTTGACTTGTCTGCATTCTGCACATTTTGTGACATTTGTGTGTGCAGGTTTTAGTATTTTGTCTTCAAGAGAATTGTGGTGAAAATGTTTTCAAGTACATTTGTTTGTTTTTAGGTATCGGCAAGGTCCTGGGACCACAATGAGTTTTTCGCCCAGTTCTCAGGAGACCACACTTTACTCACAAAGGGCTACGCTGCTTTACTCCACAAGCTGGCCGAGGGCCTCAACATCCGCACAAAGTGCCCGGTTTGTAATTACATTTTTTAATTTCACCTCATCCTTTTACCTTTCTTAGACCTTGTTGGATACATTTATAAATCCCAATACTGGAAATCAAAATCAGACATATTTTTCTTTTCACTTCCAGGTTCAGGCTATTGATTACTCAGGTGATGTCGTCAAAGTTACCTCCTCTAACGGGTCCCAGTGGACAGCACAGAAGGTCAACACGTGTTATAAATGTTCTAAAATTTGTATAAAATATGATTTCTATCTTATTAAGGCTTTATCCTTGGAAATGTATCATTGTTGAGAATGTTGGATGTCTTAAATGCTGATCAACATGTTGAATTGTGTTTTTACATTTTTTCCTCTTTTAGGTTCTTGTTACAGTCCCTCTGACTTTACTGCAGAAGAACTGCATTCAGTTCAACCCTCCACTTCCTGAAAGGAAACTGAAAGCAATCCACAGTCTGGGAGCCGGTATCATAGAAAAGGTAATAACTGGTTTAAAGTGTAAGTTTTAAAGAACAACATCAGTGGCCCAATGGTTAGAGTTTCTTTCTTATAGATGCGTAAATATTAATTTAAAACCTCTTCCAGATTGCTCTTCAGTTCCCGTACAGATTCTGGGACAACAAAATCCAAGGAGCGGACTACTTTGGTCACATCCCACCAAGTCCGGACAAAAGGGGCATGTTCAGTGTCTTTTATGACATGGAGCCACAGGTTTGTTTATTCACACAGAAAGATAATATTTCACCTCTTAACATGTCTTATGGTCTATATACATATAAATGAGTTTGAACTGTTCATTTTAGATGACAAGCTCAGCTATAAGATCGATGCATATTTTGTATGCCATCAGCAGCATAAGATGCAAAATTATAAAAGGATAGCGGAGCCCTGAAGTAAAGTACAAAAATAGAATGAATATTTCTTGATTTTTTTATTTTAACCTGATGTCATGATAACAATGTGTATAATGCTGTCTTTTAAATGTGTGTGTGTGTGTGTGCGTGCGTGCGTGTGTGTGCGCGCGTGCGGGCGCGCAGGGGAAGCAGGCCGTCCTCATGTCTGTTATCACTGGTGATGCTGTACCTGCTGTGCGGGACATGGAGGACAAGGAGGTGGTGGACGAGTGCATGAAGGTCCTGCGTGAACTCTTCAAAGAGCAGGTAATGTTGTTATAAGGTAACAGATGAACCTACAATTAAAGTAAATATTATTGAATAATATTAATGAAATAGTCCCACGAACTAAACTTAGGCCCTGATGCTTTGAGTCGAAACACAAGTGAATTCACTGATTCACGTGTCATTTTTTTATTAACACAAAATACAAATACACCCATTACCTTTTTATTTCTACCTGTATTTTTTTGATTTTTCTCACTACTGTTGTTATTTACCGTCTGTCATTAACAGGAGGTCCCAGATCCGCTGCACTTCTTTGTCACACATTGGAGCAAAGACATGTGGTCCCAGATGTCCTACAGCTTTGTGAAGACGGGGGGAAGTGGAGAGGCTTATGATATCCTCGCTGAAGACGTGCAGGGAAAAGTGTTCTTTGCTGGAGAGGTAATACTGCATTTAACATTTAAAACAAAATAAAATGTGTCTTAAAAAGTCTGTTTATTTTAAGTGATAATGTAAGATTCTTTTGCTTTTGACAATATTGTTGGTGATGAGCTGCTGAGCAGTTTCTGTATCAACAGGCCTTTTTTGCAGCAGTCAGCAGGAAAAGCACAGGTGTTACTAATGACATTAACGATGGCTCTGTTCCTTTAAGTGTCCCAGTGAGCCGTGACAGAGTGACTGTGAGCCAGTATGAAGTACACCAGGGTGCTGAAACAGAAGAAGCTAAAACAGAATTTAGCCATCATTAGTTGTATTAGTTACACCTGTGCTTTATCTATGGTGCCACTGCAGAATGACATTTGTTAAAAAGGCCTTATGTATGATATTTAAATCATTTATTGCAGTTTTTAAAATTACTTTTTGTGTCATTTCTTGGGTTATTTATATGCAATTATGATTATTTATGAAATTGATTCTGTTAGATTACTAATCGACACAATAGGGTTCTGTTGGAGCAGGAACTGTATATGTGATTTATTGCATTTTTGTACAACTTAAAATACCTATAAAAAGATCAAAATACACTAACAAAAACTTCAACAGACTTTTACAGGTTTAACAGATTTAACTTTAACATATTTTTTTAGAGCTTTCAAAGGATTAGATGATAATGAAATATTGGATAAAATAGCTAGTAAGTGGACCTTGTGTTAAAACTATTTTGTCAAACTGAATTATATATAAGGCTCATATCATATATCAATCATATTATAGACTCACAAACATATTTTTGCATTTTTATTGATTTATTGTTTTTTTTTTTTTGTTACCAGGCCACCAACAGACATTTCCCTCAGACTGTGACGGGAGCGTACCTGAGTGGGGTCAGAGAGGCCAGCAAGATGGCTGTTATGTAAACTCTGTCAGTCCCTGAGCACCTAAAAGCACCAGCACGGACACACGGGTTGCACCGAGCAACAGACCGTTAAAAAAACTTGGACTGTGTAAACCTGAATCGCTCCACTCTGAATGATATTTAACTGAACTGTGATGTGTCTGAGCAGCAAGATGCTGTTAGTCACGTTCCAAAAGCGGGGTCGAGTCGGGCGCTCCGGGGCCTGGCTCTCCATATTTAACACGGGAGAAGTGCTTTTTATTTATATCAAAAATCCAGCCGGTAAAACGTTGTCGATGCAAAATGAACAGCAATGCATGAATAATGGATAATCCCTGTGCAGCTCCGCCTGGGTCCGCCGTGCAGGAAAACAGGATGATTTGGGTTTCGTGAGTTTGTGTATGTAGCTTTTCTGTGATGAAATAGTCAAAATAAAGGTTAATTTTGAAAGATTAGGGTTGCGTGAAACATTGGTAAACTCTCAGTCGTCTAATCTAATCGTTAATTAAGTCAAATTCCAAGGATCAAGTTTCAAGTGATTACATTGTAGTGATATTTAAGACTTTGAGAGTTACAGTTGTTTTATACAGCTGTATGAATTTACATTATGTGTTTGAGGTGTTGGTACAAATGGTGCAGAGAAAGGGGAGAAAGGTTAGATGTATAGTAGGAGTATTTCTGTGGTAGCACTTTTGATTTGAAAACGGAAAAGAAATGAATAGTTGATGTGTATGACAAGATGAATTCTCTGTTGGACTTGAACGTCTTCACAAGATTGTCCCCACACTGTCTCAGGGATGTGATCAAGACACCTAGCAGAAACTGATCAAAAATAATGATTTCTATTGGAAAATGGTTGAAAAGGTTGGAAGAATGTCAACCAACCAAAGGAGAAAACAAACTCTCCATATTTCTCTTTTATTAGTTCCCAAACGCTGATGTTTGGGAAGAGCACAACACTGTCCTCACTTTCTGTGATTAATGTTGACTAATGAAGCTTTACATGTCGGTCCTCATCTCTCTGTACATCTAGATGATCATGTCCTGTTTGTCCAGCATTACAGTGTTTGAGTATTTATCTTGTATGTGTGTAATAAACTGAGCTATCAACTGCCATACTGGCTGCTTTGTGAATGAATATAGTAAGTAGATTTATTAGTCATTTTTTAAACAAAGTAAAAAGAAAAAACAAAATGAAATTTCAGTTGTCCTTGATCCTGCTACATCTTTGGAGTTGAAGGATGAGTTGATTAAAATCAGCAGCTACTTTGAAAATTCCATTTGGTTCTTTGGGCATTTTGCTGCTGGTGGCATCATTCAATTCCTGCAGTTCATTTTTTGAATTTGCATCAGTCTTGTGTCCTTATGGCTCCCCACAAGGTCCATCTATCCAGTGCAACAGCTCGATCTGGGATGTTAGGGGTTAACCATGTCTCTGTGAAGATGTGCACAGAGCAGTCTCTGATTTCCTGTTTGCTGAGTGAGCCTCAGTCACATCACATCTGCTTTATTCTCCTGCGACCGGACATTAGCCAGGAGAAGGTTTGGTGGAGGAACAGCTCTCGTCCAAGCCGAGTCAGCCTCGCCCTGATGCTGGCTCTCCTCCCTCTCTTCGTCCGGCACTTTCAGTTTCGTTTCTCTGGTCTGACTGGCCGCTTGGCGTATGCCATTGGTGGAGATCCTAAACTCCACTCAACTCTTCCTGATGTTTATGAATGCTTCTCTATTGTAGAAAAGCAGACGGGGCCATGGAGTCGAAGAAATAGAAAAATGTAGCAAAATATAACCAAAATTAGCAAGGATTTGAGGAGCTACAGGCTGCTGCATCTACATGCGCTGCTGTCATCATAGCAACAATTTGGCCCCCTTTAAATCAGCAATACCATATTTATTGATAAAGATTAATGCTGTCGTTTCTGGTAAACTTTAAACAGTAGATGATGATGTGGACCACATAACATTGGCCGCAACAGACGCCCCCGTTGGTTTCTGTAGTGGTGCAGCAATACAGAGTTTAGATATAAAGTATTCATCAGGTCAAGCAGTCCTAACAAAATGTAAACAAACTGGTAGTCCTGCGTTGTTATGGTTTCAGGCTCATGCTCAATACACGGAGCAGATTTTTCTTTTAAACGACTAAGACAAGAGATAAATAGCTAAATTTAGACAAAAAAATGTAAGAGCTATGTACCAAATGGAAGACATTATTCAAGTGAATTTTGTTTGACAGTGCTACATAACTCTTAAATGATTATTTCTGACATTACACAAAGCGACCATTTGCGCAAATTGAGTTGCGATCATTGTTCCTCAAACACACAGTTTTACAAATCCACATAGATAAATGGAAATCTGCCTTTTTAAGAATATTTTGAAGGTGTTAAAAAAATCTGTTTTGGGGACCTAAAACCCTGTTTGGGTGTGCACCAGAGGCCAAACACAAAGAGGATATGTGGGTTGTCAAAAATATCTGAGCATGTGCACTCAGTGCCTTAAATAAACTGAAGAAAAAATTCAGTTTAAACCCTGTTTATACTAAATGAAAAATTAGTAGTCACACTTACACTTCAAAGTAAATTGTGTATAAAGAATACTATATTTATGTATAATAGACCTCCTGACTGCTCAGAAGTTATGTATGATGATGGGCTCCCTGTGCTGGGCGCAGATGACCTCGTCAATGTAGAGAGAGTTGGCCTTGATCTCGATGTTCTCCTGCAGCTCCAGCTGACAGCAAACCAGCGCCCTCTGCTCCTCCTGCGACTGAGCCGCCGCCTCACGCAGTCTGAGACAGAGATAAAGAGATGCCACATAATGACTTGTCCTAAATGGTTATATCTCTGAACAATACATCAGCCAGTATGGAAAGAACCATGTTGGAAAACAGGAATGCAATTTTTAAAAATCCATTATGAAACTGTACTCACATATTCCATCTAAAGCCAACATTAATAACAACAATGCCCAACGCCCAATCCCCAACAATGACTATAGCCTTTATAAAGTAACAGACATAATAGCTGTGTGTCCACACTGATACTTGTTGCTTATTCTCTTCACATCTATGCTGAGTGTGTGTTTGTGTGTGTGTGTGTGTGTGTGTCCTGTTCTTACTTGTTGATGTGAGCGGTGAGCTGCTGGACCTCGGTGAGGAGCTGGGTCTGTGCTGGATCGTGGCATTGCTCTTTGCCGGGCCTCTGGCGACGCAGAGCCACTCGGGCCTGGGCCAAACTCAGAGCCTGTTCGCTCTTTGAGATTGCCACTGTCAGATCCTCCGCTATCCTCTGCTGGCTGGAAAACTCAGACTGAATCTAAAAGGGACAGAGGTGTCACAGGTTTTAGAAAATCCAGTCCTTGACAAAAGTCTTTGGCCAATCACAGGTGACTGTTGAATCACAGATGAGTGTGTAAGTCCATTCAGTAAAAACAATCCTGCAGTTTCTATTTCATCATTGGCAACAGCAGCTTACACTGCAAAGCAACCTAAAAAGGAAGACGGACTTACAGTTTCAAAGAAACGCTCTAAAACAGAGTCTGATACCATGCTAAGAAGATGCAAAATGGAGGCAAGGGTTCACGGTGGCGGCTTCAGGTTCACATTTATGTCAGGCTATTCTCGCAAACGGGTTGTACATTT
Source organism: Plectropomus leopardus (assembly GCF_008729295.1). Lineage (NCBI taxonomy): Eukaryota > Metazoa > Chordata > Actinopteri > Perciformes > Serranidae > Plectropomus > Plectropomus leopardus. The sequence goes on along the minus strand of NC_056480.1, from coordinate 2,987,354 downwards.
TCCTGCGAAACATGAATGCACCTAAATTTGTGCGTATCATAAAATCTTCCTCCCTCTACCTGGCTTTGTTTCTTTTCACATCTCTCTATCTCTCTCTCTCTCTCTCTCTCTATACATCATACACTCATCTGCCCTACCTTGGCCAGGTGATCTTCCATCTTGCTCTTGGCAGACTTGATCTTCTGGACGTTCAGCTGAAAAGCTGTCGCTGTAGCCTGGATCTGCTTCTGCATGTCAGTGGCCGTCTGCTCTAGCAGAGACTCCACCAGGGCCCGCAGGGACAGAGAGTTGGTCTTCTGCTGCTCCGCTTTGGCGATGTTGACGTCTGAGATGTTCTCCCACAGCTTTGGAGTCACTTCCACGCTGAGAGAGGGAGAAATGTGCAGAAAATGCACTGGGTCTCATGCAGCAACATTGGCTTAAATTTCTGTTATATTGTCTCTTAATCTTCTGGTAAGAGATTCCCAGGACTGGACTGGAGACCTCCCACCAAAAAATGTTCTAAGGTAGTAGTATTTCTTAAGCCCTAATATTGAATAATCCAATCATTATAATTACTTTGAAACATTATCTAAATTCGATTAAATGATATTTATGCATTTAAAAAAAAAAGTTCCTCAGATAAGAAACTTGTTTTTCCTTGTGCTGGAAAACAATTTGTGAGCTGTGAAAACAAGATGTTTTTCTCATGTCTTTCTCAGAAAACATCAGTGAAACCCCAAAAATCTGTGGGTACTAATAAAATAAGAACAAATTGTGGAAAAGCAAAAATAAGAGAAAATTTGTCTTTCACAGATTTTATAATGCTTTCCTGTCTGTACAGAGAAAACAAGAACATGTGGTTCACCTCGACAGTTCAGCGCTGGCGATCTGCAGGTTGTTGATGGAACTGGTGGTCATTAAGGCGCAGGAGTTGTCGATGCACTGAGCCTCAAATTTCTCCTTCAGATCCTGCTCCAGCCGGTACTTAGCGGATCGGTTCAGCCTGGAACACAAAAATCCAAAAGGTCTGCATACTTTTGAGATTCCCTTTAAAGAGTTTATATAATATAGCTGGTCTGTCTTTCTTACCGTATCTGCTCAGTGATCTGCTCTATTACTTTCTGCAGAACGGAAACCACTCCTTCAATAACCTCCTTCTCCTTCAGCAGCTCGATTTCCACCTCGTCATGTAGCCTCTCAGAAGGGAGACGTTTCATTCTGCAGGCCACAGAACAAAATCAGCATTACTCAGTGAGTGTGTAGCAAGAGAATTTTCATGTAAACTGACAAAATATTATGCATTTTTTTAACCTCTCCTCCAGACAGAAAACAGTGACACTCAGAGGCTCTCCGCAGGCCTCCAGGGCTTTCACCACTCTGCTCTGCACTGTTATGAGGATATCTATCTCCACAATAATCTCCTCCAACATCTGATCCAACTCCTTCTTCAGATACTGGATGTCTCTGACCCGCTGATCTGAACATCAGAAGAAAACACTACAGTCTATCTCTGAAATCTACCACATCATCATCATTTAGAGCTAAGACTTGTATTCCCCTCTATACTCACCTAGTCGCTTGCTGTCATCATTTTGCATGCGTTTGCATGCTTTGTCAGTTTCCTGCATTAGCCTCACGCATTCTGCTCTGAAGAGCTCGGAGTGGTTCCGCGTAACGTCAATATTCACAAGATTGGGGCCAACACCCTGCTGGAGACTTCGGTCCAGGACAGACATTGTTCTTCTCTGATGGTTCTTTACTGACACTATAGGCAGGTAGGAAGAAGATGAGGAAATGGGAAGAAATGCGACTGCCTTATGGTAAAAGAGAACTGAAAACACTTTAGAACCATTAGAAAATGCGTATGAGACCATACAGGTTTTACCAAACACCTGTTGATCAATTTTAGAAATGAAATAGAAACACTTAAACACACACTGTGCAAATGTATTAATGAATATTAAACACTGGACACAGATGTCATTGCAAAATGGCATCTTACAGGCAATTTCATAGACAAAATCTAATTTATGCAAAAAAAAAGGTTGAACTCTTGCTTATTTAAACTGAGACTTAACCTATAAACCCCTATAAATCTAAGTCTCTCTTGTTTCAAGGTTGCAAAACAAAATGTAGTTGTATTATCTTCTTTATGCCACACAAGAAAACAAAAAACAGTAGTGCATTCACATAGTGCATTTATGCAATTTGCATCATTCACTTGTAATATGATGTAAATGAGGGTGACACTAACAGTACATAAAGTACATAAAGTGTGCTATATTGCAGTATTGGCCTTCATGTTGCCGGTCCTGATGCTGCATTATTGTGACTGAATGGTGATAGATACTACATTGGAAATGGTTATGTAATTAGAAGATGTTTGTCATTTTTAAGGTGGACACTTATTAATCTGCACCTGTGGAGCTTAAATGTGCACAGGTGCAAGTCAACCTCTGCACAGATTAATGTCTGCTTAATGTGTTTTCTGTTTTACACTTGCTACAACACAAATTGCCCTTTGGAAAAAATCATTAAATTAATTGAATTTAACTAATTTGTATATACGTAACTGTAGGTCTATATATTGTTTTTATATTTATTTCATGTTATTCTAAATTAAACATGTCTGTATATAGGTTAGCCAACAGTAGCCAGCATTTCAGGGTGTAACTTTGTGTTGTAAAAGGACAAATATTTTCACCTTGTAACCTCGTAATATTACTGTAGGCAGGCCAGTCATGTAGCAAAGATTGTTCACTACCATTATGAGTTATGCTAATTTACGTAAAACGGAAAAAAAATCGACCATTAACTCTTAAAAAAAACTTTGCAAGCGTTTCGCTAGCCTCAAAGCTAACGCAGCTGTTACTATAGCTAATTATTTTGGTTTGAAACGGTCATTAATTAGCTATTTCTTAATAGGTTATAAGTTTACGTAAAAATAAACTACACACAGAGTAGCAAAAAATATATATGACATATATATATAAGTATTAGGTACTGTCTTTGACCTTACCTTGTTACATGTAGTTAAAAACAGTCAAATTTATCAGTTTGACGTCCCCTGCCTGAGACGTTAAATGCGCCAAAACAAAATGTTACCAAGGCAACCGGATGACTCACGTCATCACGTCGCACGTCAGGGGTCGCTACGCATCAACAGGAGAGCAACACTGTGATGGCATTCAGTGCATTCAAATGACTTTAAAGTTAAAGTATCATTACCACGCTGTTAAAATACTACACAGCAGTAACAGATGAAAAAAATATGAAAAAAATATAAAGATAACAAAAAAGATGGGAAAAAAATGTAGGCTTTGATATTTCATCCCTTCTGTAATAATACAGATTATTATTATTATTATTATTATTATTATTATTATTATTATTATTATTATTATTATTATTATTATTATTATTATTATCATCGTGTCTGCAGGTCTTAATACACTGCAAGCCTCGTTGAGAAATTTGATGTATAAATTTATAGGTCGGCTGAACAACTCAGAGAACTGTATAATCATGGCTTTGACAAGCATCAAATTGAGCACTACATGCTATATGTCCAGGATATGGAAGCATTGGTATAGTAGTCTCCTCTGTGGTCATTGACTTTTTAAATTGTTTTTTAAGTGATCTGTACATATTGTGTTGGGGATTTTTTATTTATTTATTTATTATTATTATTATTTTTTTTTTTTATTAAGTGATCTTATTGCATTGTGAATATGTTGTGTATGGTACTTCTATGTGTCTTTTATATCTTTTGTATGTATTGTCTTGTTCTTATCTGGACCATTGAGTCTGTAATAAAGTTTATTACTATTATTATTATTATTATTATTTTATTATTATTATTATTGACATAATTTATCGTGGAGTTCTTTAAAATAACATTTTAAGCCACATCCCAAAAGTTTACCGATTGCCTGTGATGCTTTGGGATCATACACTGTTTTATAAATATAATGTAATTAATTAAATATATATAGATTATTAAATATAAAAATGATATAACCATCATTCATATAAAGTCTTTGTTGTGGATGGATACTGCACATATTAAATGTCATCCTCCAGTACAGTGGGTGGCGGTCATTGGCGGTCTGAGCTTTTATTACACAGAGGTTGTAACCTCTTTATAACCAGAAGAAGAAGAAGAAGAAAAAGAAAGCATTGCGCCTTTCTCAAAAACGGAAGAAAACAAACTAAACGTAAACTGGGAGCTTTTCTCAGGCATGACTGAAGAGCAAACAGCCTAACATGGACTGCTGCACAGCTGACCTGCCCGCTAACGTGGCTCGCGACTCTCCAGGTACTTACACGATAACTAACGATCGTTGTTTTTAATTAGCTAACGCTGTGCGCTTGATTGGACTGCGCTGTGCCGCTAGCTAAAAGCTAATTTAGCGTACAAATAAAAAACGTTACAAGCAGTCGCCGCCATTTTATAAGATTATTAAATGTGTTATTACTATTTATGAGAGGAGATTGATCTGTTTAAATGTGCCTGTGAAGAACAGCCATGGCAGCCATGTGTTTGGACACCGGCTTGTAAACGGCAGCTAGCAAAACAAACTGGTGACAAATTAAAGGAAACTCCAATAAAATGATCTTATTTCTCTTCTTACATTGATAATAAAAAAGTCAGAATTACCTGGGCATGCCCGGCGTTTTAGTACCTGTCTGGATTTTAACAGCTTAACCCTTTGAAACCTGAGTGAATTAAATTTCTTTCAAAAACGGGAAGAGATCATTGAGAAATATAACATGAAATGACCCAAAGATTAACAAAAAGGATGCAAGAAAATTAGCAAGAAAATAAAAGCAAAATAAAATGTAAAAAACGAAATATATACATACATATATTCTGTAACAATATTTTGTATATATGATATTAATATACTTTTCTTGACATTTTTGCCTATTTTTTTCTTATTTTATATTTTCTAATAATTTCCCCCGTTTTTTATTAAAAATTAATTTTCAGGTCTTTTACCAATTTCTTGCTGATTGCCTTTTTTTCATGTGTTGCGAAGAAATCACACCTATTTTCTCAGGTTTCAGAGGTTTAAATGCTTGTAAAAAAGGAGTGCAGCACAAGAAAACTGATGTGGTTAATTGTGTAATTCTGCCTTTGTTATGTTGACAGCAATACTGCCAGTTGAAGTGAGATATTTTTTAACTTGATAAATTTGCAATCTTTGAAAGCAAAGGGAACTAACTTTTTTATGTCTCTATCTTCTCTTGTTGCAGCTTCAGATGACTCTTCGGATGACGAGCCTTTGATGAAAAACAAAATATCTGCACCGACTCAGAAACCAGAGAAAAAAGACGAGTCGTCACTCAAATCTAACGGCACAAACAACAATAAAGCAGGTTGTTACATTATGTCATATTTCAGCTGTGATGTCTGAGTTTTGTCTAAAATTGATGGCTTCAAATCCTTTGACATATGTAACTGTTTCAGATGTGAATAAAGACGACAGCTCTGATGATGAGCCGCTCATAAAAACTGCCAAGACGTCCTCCGAAGCTGCACCGAAAAATTCAGATGATTCAAAAAAGGAAGGTAAGAAAATTTTGATCTCTTTAGTATGTAGCATCTGTTAATTATCTCTGTTTTTGTGTACATGTTCATAAGAAATAAATCAAATGAAAAATAAAAACAATAATACCTTTGTTTATTCAAGTTTTTCTTTGTTGGTCACCTGTCTGTATGTAACTGTTTCAGGTGACGTCAGCTCAGACGATGAGCCGCTCATAAAAACTGCCAAGACGTCCTCCGAAGCTGCACCGAAAAATTCAGATGATTCAAAAAAGGAAGGTAAGAAAATTTTATCTCTTTAGATTTGCAGCATTTGTTAATTATTTCTTTTTTCTTTTAAATGTTTGAAATAAGTAAATAAATAAAATTAGAAATAGAATCGAGTAAAAAAATAAATTTGTAACGCCATTCATTTTTCTTTAATGTGTCACCTGTGTGGATGTAACTGTTCAGATGTGAATAAAGACGACAGCTCTGATGATGAGCCGCTCATAAAAACTGCCAAAACGTCCCCCAGAGCTGCAAAGAAAAATTCTTTTGATTCAAAGAAGAAAGAAAATATGATTTTATCTCTGTGGGTATGCAGCATCCAGTCATTTTTTGAGGTTTTTGTTTAATTTGTCACCTGTCTGTATGTAACTGTTTCAGATGTGAATAAAGACAACAGCTCTGACGATGAGCCGCTCATAAAAACCACCAAGACGTCCTCAGAAGCTGCACCAAATTCTGACGATTCAAAAAAGGAAGGTAAGAAAATTTCATTTCTTTAGTACAAAGTATCTGTTAATCATTTCTCTGTTCAATATAAATAAATCAAATAAAAAAATAAAAACAAAACAAAAAATACATATGTAGAGCTATTCATTTATTAGGTTTTCTTTTTTAAAATTATTTTTTATTTGTGACAACAAAACAAGTGAAAACAAGGAAAATAACATAGAAATAGTCAAGATTTGTTTTTCTTTAACGTGTCACCTGTGTGGATGTAACAGTTTCAGATTTGAATAAAGGCAACAGCTCTGATGATGAGCCGCTCATAAAAACTGCCAAAACGTCCTCCGAAGCTGCAAAGAAAAAATCTGTGGATTCAAAGAAGAACGGTAAGAGGATTTTATCTCTGTGGATACGCAGCACCTGTATGTTTATCTACTCATTTTTTGAGGTTTTCTTTGAATTTGTCATCTATCTGTATGTAACAATTTCAGATGTGAATACAGACGACAGCTCCGACAACAAACCGCTTATAAAAGTTGCCAAAACGTCCTCAAAAGCTGCAAAGAAAAAATCAGTTGAGCCAAAGGAGAAAGGTACGATAATTTCATCTCCATGTGCAGAAAGTACCTGTTCTCTGTAGCAGATGCTCATTCTTGACTTCCTTTCTTACACAGATGACGTTCAAAGCTCGGACGATGAGCCATTAAGCGAACTCAGCAAGAAACTTAGCTCCAAACGTCAGGGAAAATCATCATCGAGAGATGCAACCCCAACGCCACTGATCAAATCCAAGAGGAGCGCGGCAAAGAAAACGGGTAGGTGTCAAAATATGGAAATCAAAATTATTAAAAATGCTGTTTTCATAGGACTCGGACTAATCCTAAATATGTTTGTTTGTTTGGTTTGTTCTAGTGAAATATGCAGAGTCTTCCAGTGACAGCTTAGATGATGAACCGCTGGAAACGGTGAAGAGGAAGCCGACAAAATCTCCTAAAGAGCAAAAGACTTCAGCAAACAGCAAGAAAACAAAACTTAAAGACAAATCGCTCAAAGGTAGGCAGCGCTTTTATTAAACTGACCAGAAAATATTGATATAAAAAAACACATATTTCAAAATATTATTTTGCCCACAATAAGATCAATTTATTAAGAAATGACTTCATTCATCTGAGGTTGGACAAAAACACCCGAACTGGACGCAATGAAAGATTGTTTCAGTGTTTACAAATTAAGATGTCCGAACTTTCTCCGTGCGTCAGCAAACAGGCTAAATGACGTTCACCCTGGTTCAATTTCGGTGAAACTTCATGCACCTACAACCTATTTTCTGAGCAGCAGCAAGCCGTTGCTGTTTGCTAGGAAAATGGTTAACACAATTTTAGTTATTTTCAAATTAAATAAACTCTGAATACACACAAAAAAATCTTACAAGTTGCAGAGATGCTTAGTTTGTATGTTCCCATTGTTTGTTAAAGGAGAGTTAGAGGCGACTATTTATTAATAGTGTTGCCAAGGCAACACCAGCTTCACTCTCATTTGCTATATATATTTTTTGTCAGTTCTGTGTTCATAATGTTTGTAGCTTCCTTTTGCATGTGTGCTGCTTTCAGTCCGTCACCCATAGACTGAATATAAACATAGACGATGCGTCCCCACTAACCCCCGCTATGCTTAAATGAAGCTAAAATATCCTGGTTACAGCTGCTGCCATCTTGTGCTGGTGACGTCATTCGGAGCCGGAGTCTGTGCAGGAGCGATATCCGCATTTGGGGAGTTCCCGCCTAAAACCCATTTGAACAATTGCTAACAGCCCCATTGAATGCGATCGCATGGATTTGCTGTCACAGCCGTCAATCGTGGCAATATTTCTGAGTCAAGTTGAGCTAGCTCCCAGCAGAGAAAAAAATACTTACAGTAAAGTAAAATCAGGACGTGCAAACTAGAAAAACTAGTTTATTGTGTCAAATTTATGGTCGAATGTGTGTGATTGTTTTACTAAACTGAAGTTGAGATGTCTTTGCTGACATTTATCCCGTCACGTCTCTGATCAGATGACAGCAGCTCCTGCTCGGATGATGACGTACCTCTCTCAAAGCTCGTAACGAAGCAGCACAGCGAGGAGAAACACAGCTCCGACAGTAAATCTAAGAAAGACAATAGTGGTGAGGACAGCGAATAAAACAGTCTGCCAGGAATGCTAAAGTAAAATATTTTCAACTTGACTTATTTGTGACTTTTGAGAGCAAAAGGAACTAAAATCGTTTCGTTTTTATTGTCTCCTGTTGCGGCTTCAGATGACTCTTCGGATGACGAGCCTTTGATAAGAAAGATCTCTGCAGCCGCTAAGAAACCAGAGAAAGAAAACAACACGTCGCTCAAATCTCACAGCACAAACAACACAAAAGCAGGTGATTACATTATGTCATCGACGACATTTCAGCTGAGTTTTGTCAGTAATTGATGGCTTTAAATCTTTTGATATATGTGACTGTTTCAGATTTGAATGCAGACGACAGCTCTGACTATGAGCCGCACATAAAAACTGCCAAAAAGTCGCCCAAAGCTGCAAAGAAAAAATCAGTTAATTCAAAGAAGAAAGGTACAGTAATTTTATCTCCTTGGATACGCAGCATCTGCATATATTTAACCACTTATTTATTTGGGTTTTTCCTTTAATTTTCCACCTCCTGTCTGTGTGTAACTTTCAGATTTGAATACAGACGACAGCTCCGACAATCAGCCGCTCATAAAAATCCCCAAAAAGTCCCCGAAAGCTGCAAAGAGAAAATCTGTCAATTCAAAGAAGAAAGGTAAGATAATTTTATGTTAAAAAATATGCAGCATCTGTATGTTATGCCATTTATTTTTCATATTTTTTCCTTAAATTTATCACCTTCCTGTATGTGACTGTTTCAGATTTGAACACAGACGACAGCTCTGACTATGAGCCGCTCATGAAAACTGCTAAAAAGTCCCCCAGAGCTGCAAAGAGAAAATCTGTTAAATCAAAGAAGAGTAAGATCATTTTATTCTCAAGCTAATGCAGCATCTGTATGTTACATAATTTATTTATTCTTTTTTTCCTTTAATTTATCCCGTATTTGTATGTGACTGTTTCAGATTTTAATTCAGACGACAGCTCTGATGATGAGCCGCTCATAAAAACTGCTAAAAAGTCTCCCAGAGCTGCAAAGAGAAAATCTGTTAATTCAAAAAAGAAAGGTAAGGTCATTTATTTATTTATTTTTCATTTAGAGTTTAAATTATTGACTTATTTTTGAATTCTGTTTCTTACACAGACTCACCTGATAATGATGATAATAGCTCGGATGATGAGCCTTTGAGCGAAGTTAGCAAGAAACTTAACGCCAAAAAATCACCATCGAAAAATGCAACGCCACTGATCAAATCCAAAAGGAGCGCGGCAAGGAAAACGGGTAGGTGTCAAAATGTGGAAATCAAATTTTGTTTACCTTTCTCATAGCATTTGACCCAAAAATAAATATGTTTGGTTTGTTCTAGTGAAATATGCCGAGTCTTCCAGTGACAGCTCGGATGATGAACCGCTGGAAACGGTGAAGAGGAAGCCGACAAAAGCTTCTGCAAACGCCAAGAAAACGAAACCTAAAGACAAAGCACTAAAAGGTAGGCAGCACTTTCATGAGACTGACCACAAAGTATCAATATATTTTTATTTTAGTGCTACCGTCTCGGATTTTAAAAGACCGTTCGTCCTCAGACAGCAGCTCCGATGACGATGATGTGCCCCTGGTGAGCCTCATCGCCAAAAAGAAGCAACCAGTGAAGAAAAACACAAAGACGACTTCATCGAAAGGCAGAGCATCAAGAAAGAGACGAGGTACGGCAGCAGCCATCGTGACATGAACGAAACATCATTTTAAAGAAAACCTTCTAAGGCCTGCACGTTGGCGACAGCTGCGACTGGAGGCATTGTATTTTCAGGTTTTCCATCCGTCTGTTCATCCCATTCTCGTAAACGTTATATCTCATGAACAATTTGTGGAAATTGGACTTAGATTTTCAGGGGTCAAGGTCACTTCGACCGGGCGTCCATCTCATTATTCTGAACACGATATCTTAAGAACCTTGAGGAAATTTGCTTTTTTCTAGAGCCCAGATAATGTTCTCCAGCAAAACCCTTCACTGAACAAACAAGTGTTAAAGATAACGATAATGTGGTATTGTGATGCATTTTCCTGATTTCTCACGCATTTAAATTTCATCAATGATTTTTCAGAGTCGTCAGACAACAGCTCAGACGACGAACCTTTCATCAGTCGACACCCGGAAGTGACCAAACTCCTGAGAATAATACTAAAGAGGTGTGATGGTGAAGAAGCTGCGGACATGGGAACAGGAGGCCCGGACAAAACCAGTGCAGGTAATTACACAACAAAGTCATCAGTGATGCCGCAGTAAAATCCAATTGAAAAAAAGACTAACAATATTCTCACACTCCGAAACAGAAACAATGATCGAAGAAAAGACCACAAAGGATGATTCGGGAAGCTCAGAGGAATCACCAGAAACACAGATTAAAGAAAACACTATGAAGGATGAGCCGGGACGCTCAGAGGAATCACCAGAAATTATCGACGAAAAGACCACAAAGGACGAGTCAGGGAGCTCAAAGGAATCACCAGAAACACAGATTGACGAAAAGACCACAAAGGACGAGTCTGGGAGCTCAGAGGAATCACCAGAAGAAGAATAAGCAGACGAAACGGCGTTTGGCGTTTTATTAACTTGCACCTCCTGGGCGGGAAGTTCAAACCACCAAGTGGCTACAAAGTTCGAAGGACTTCCTAAAGCGTTGTAATCTCTTGAAAAGATAACTCAAAAAAAACCAAATCACAATTAGTGTTCATGTAAAGTTAAACAGTGCATTTTGTATGCAGTTCACATGTGTTGGTTTATGGTGTTGATATTTTTACTCCTGTTTTTAAGTTTGGGATCAAATTTTGTAGGTTCTTAAATGTTGTTTTACTATTTGTGCCCATTATTTTCATTGGCTGTCTCTGGTTTTATTTTAATTTTTTTATAAGAGAATAATTTTACGCTCATTAATGTAAGTTACATTTCGCCTTCATGTTAACTGTACACTCGGCATGCAGTATTGAAATGTGTTGGATTAAACTGCTTTCACTAAGAAATTTATTTCAGATGAGTCCGTCTCTATTTCACATGACTTGCCAAGTAACTAAAAAAAAGAAAAAGGGAAAAAAATCATCATACATCTATAAATTTTGTTGTCCCCTAGACCCAAAGATGCTCAATTTACAATAATATTAGGGATATATGTATGTGTATATATATAGTATATGTATGTATGTGTCCTTTATTTAAACAGGTAAAAGTCTAATTTTTTCTTTAAAATTTCCTGTTTGAATTTCTTAAAGCTCAAAGTGATTTTCAAATAATTTTTGTATTTTTAAATTTGACAAATTCTAGATGATTGTTACAGCTCTAAATTAAATCCGAGAAAGATCACAAATACTCACACTTTTGTGAATTATATTATTTGTAAAAAAAACCCAAAAACCTCGCTGAATCAATTAATTGAAATTCAAAATCGTCGATTAATTTTCTGTTGATTAAACTTCTGTTTAAATGTCAATTAAAGGCGCATACAGGATAAGACAATGCAAAACAAAAATCTTAAAATTAATGCAAACATTGACATTAAATGTGCATAAAAAACGAGTGGGGGTTTGGACATTTTAGTGTTTTTTATTTTTCTTAAATTATAAACAGTGAAGTTTGGTCCTCACTCTTCTTCGCTGCTTTCTGTCATCCGTAACTTCCGCTCTGTCCCTGTGGTCACAGCCCACCGCCGCGCTAACTTCCTCCCAGTTTACACCAGTAACACTGAAACTGTGCTACTGCTGGGCTGTGAATTCATACAAGAAAAGCTGAAGTAGAAAAAGAAAGCTTGTAGTTTAACTGTCACCTGCCTGCGCGAAGAGAGGTGCTGATTTTATTTGCTCTGAGGTTAGCTAACAGCCTGTTAGCTAGCATGCTGCTGTCTCCACACATCACACTTCTCCTCTCGGATTAATTTAATCTCGTCATGACCGAGTTAAAATGTCGAAAAACAGACACTTTGGAGGGAGATAAAGAAGAGGACGAGAGCACGAATGAGCCCGAGGAGCAGACGTCAAGTAAGTTTAGCTAATTTAGCAGTTTGCTAACAGAGCATCAGCTCAAACATCCGGTAACTTCAATTAACTTTTTCCCAAATACACAAACGTCTGACTTTACAAAGATTTTCACCGTATTAAGCCTTTACACACATATTACACTCATATCACTGCACACAAAATGCGCTTTTTTTCTTTTCTCTTAATTTTTTTTATTATAAATTATTTTTTTTCCTACCAACATCAGTGCTAATCATAAATATAAAATAGTAATTGATTTTTAGAATTTTAACTTTTTAAATGGCAGGTTGCCATCATGTTTTTATATGTAAAAAATATCAGTAAATAATTTTCAATATAATACATGTTAAGTAGATTATTTATTTTTTTTACTATTACAGTTTAGGATATGCCTATGATTAGCAGCAATATTATTTTTCATACATACTTATTTTTTGTGCAGTTTCAAATACTCACACTCATACTGCTCTATTATGAGCTTTTGTCTTTTAAAAATTAAAAGTCCAGAATGACACCCAGAAGTAATATAATCAATGTTTTTATGCTTTGATTGCTGTGGGATCAAAAGTTGCAGCTTGAATGGATTTCAGTGACGCATTTTTTGCACTTAACAGTATGAATGTAACAGTTTTGTTTACACTGTGTATCTCACACTTATTGTAGGAGCTGAGCTGGGAATTCAAAGATTAAACAAAAATCTTGCCACCATATGCATGAACATAGCCATAATTATTTTTTTTTTAAAAAGTCCCTAAGTGCTAAACCGCTGTCTGTCTGTTGTGACACCTGAGCAGGTATTAAGGAGCAGGTGAGCTCAGAGGAGGGTGAGGGCGGTGTGTCCACTGGTGGATATGGAGAGGACAAGCAGCAGAGAGATGAAGGTGAAGTTAAAGAAGAGGAGGCTCAACACAAAGAGGAAGAATCAAACACACCAGAGTCATCTGTCAAAACGTTGAAGAGCTCCTCTGCATGTAAGTTTATGGTCCTATATACATATATAGTTTTGATTGATTAGATTTATTTATTCTGTGTCATGCACACAAACATGTGCCCAACCTCAACAGTTTTACAAGACACCATTACAACATAATAATACAATATTCAAGACGTATTTTCAGCTAATTTTCTTAGTTTTTTTTTTTTTTTTAAATTTTTTAGCAAATTACGGAACATTTCATGTCAATATTCTCATTTTTTTTCATCCTATGTTTTTGGGAGAAAAAATAAAAGTACCAAATCAAACCTAAACAATGAAACAACAGGAGATATGACCATTCCAAGATATAGATTTTTTTCATGTTATTTATCATAATTTACAATAATTAAACTTCAGAAGAAATTAAAAACAGAATTCACACTAAAAAGATTTGTAATGAATAGATATAGACATGTTAGGATGTTTTTTTTTCCATATCTGAGCATATGTATCATCATCAGACGATGATTGTTTGTTTGTGGTGGTAGCTTTGTTTTCTGATAGAGTCCAGCCCTGTATGAGCAGTTTAAACCATAAATACAGAGTCCATCTTAAAAAAAGGGAAAGAGAATACCTCCATCGTGACTTGATAAACCTTCAATGACGGTGTTTTCTTTTGAAAACAGACCAAATGTGTCCAACTCTTACAACAGTAGTACTGTAAGTATTGTGATACGTGATGTGATGTATTTTGCTCTCTTCAGCGGGTTTTTTGCAGCGCCTGGTGAGGGTTTTTCTCGGGTGTCTGGCAGCAGTTGCTTGTGGCATGCTTTATGCCGCGTATCTGTCTGCGTATCATGACAGAAAGTTCTGGTTTTCAACAAGACAGGTAGGTGACTCCATGTTCAATGAGTCTGCCTCCATAACATTTTCACTTTGCTCACTGCCATTAAACACATCAGTCCTAAGATTCATTTTCATGCGTCTCAGGAGCTGGAGCGTGAAATCACCTTCCAAGGAGGCAGCGGGCTCTATTATTACTACTATAAGCACCTGCTGACGGCGCCGTCTTTTGAAAGAGGTACGTCTATACTCTCTGCTTCTTATTAGACATTTTTATTACTTAACACGGTGCCAAAATGGACATTATCTTGAATTAAAGTACTATAAATGTCACTCTCTCTCCTTGTCAGTCATCTCTTTTCTTGTGGTTTGTGTTTTCCAGGGTTTTATGAGCTGACAGTCGATAACAGGACTGTTTCAGGTCAGACCATCAACGCAGTGGAGCGTTTATCTCTGTATCCAGAGCTCATCACAAGCCTCATATACAGACTCACAGGCAGCCAGGTGAGCTCGTGTTTGCTGATTTACATATAAATTACCCATTAAGGATATTGCTCATTTATATCACCATGCTACATTACATTAGTGTCACATTTGGAAGGTGCATGTGTGTTTTCCAAAGAACAAATGTGCTAAACCAGTACAATGTTCTGCCTTAAATGAAACAAACAACTGATTGAAAATAAAATAAAGCTGATACATAATTTCTGTCATATGCCTGGGAGCTGTTGATTTGTTGCTAAGCAAACAGTTAACGTTTGTTGAGACCAGTTGAACTTTACCGGGTTTGCATATGTTTGTACTCTGACAGGGTGCTGCGAAAGCCTGTTTATTTTGCATTTTTTGTGTAGTTCAGTGCCTCCCTAAACAGTGTTGTGCAAGTTACTGATAATTAGTAATTGGTTTCAAATACAATACTCAAAAGTACTTGCATTACTTTACTGATTACTGCATATAAAAGTAAGAAGTTACAAGGGAAAGTAACTATGGTTAAATATTTAGAGTCATTTTATCACAGAGTCAGTTTATCACAGATGTATTTGGAAAAAATTAAATTAAAATTAAAATACGTAGAAGAATGCCCATAAGACATATTCAGTAAACAAATATAAGTATTTCATGTCCTAAAAGGAGTAGGACGAAGTGAATACTTATCAAATCCTACTCCCTTTTTTTTTTCAATTCAATAAAAAAAAGTTAATTTCAAACATTAGCATTCCCAACTTCTGCCTCAATATTCATCATACGCAGCCATGTAAAGCACACAGCATGTAGAGTATTTGCTCAGATAATTTTTGCCTCCCTTGTGATTAAAACCTTGATTTTTCTCTTTTTGCTTTCAGGATTTTGTGGAGCCAATCTACTTCTATGTCGGAGCGATTTTTGGGCTCCAGGCGATCTATGTCACCGCCCTGTTTGTGTGCAGCTGGGTGATGAGCGGCACCTGGGTGGCCGGCATGTTGGCTGTGGCCTGGTACGTGATCAACAGGTGAGAGGAAATTGTGGCCACGCTGTTCCTCGTTCTTCAGCGTGAGGTTTCTCTGAACGCCTCATGCTTCCTCCTATCAAAGTCAGATCAGCTCAGTCCTCTGGTGGACTTTGTCATACATCCTTCCCTGTTGCTTCTACTGTCTTTATCTTGTTTTCATATTTTTTGTTATTTTAAGAACGCACGGCTCACAGTGTTACAAATCCATTGTGTATCTACACAACAGTGGAAAGTAAGAATTAGTCAGACCTCCCCAACCTGCACATACATGTAACATAATGGAAAATAAAAATGTTTATCATGTTTGATGGAAAATAGCATACAGCGGTAAAATATGACTGTAAAAACATGGTTAAAGTTATTATAATTATATTATAACAGAAAAAGAAGATGCCTTAAATAAATATGAAATAAGATACACACATATGGCTAACATCAGAACAATGTCTGTATTCTGAAAAGTGGCGTAGTTGCTCCCACTTTCTGACAACAGATGCCTTAAATAAATATGAAAAATGACATACACACCTGGCTGCCATCAAAGACAGATAACAAATCTCATGTTCTCTTGTTTTATTGCTTTTTTATGACTTGTCCACTCTACAACTTCCTCTGTGGGTCATCTCCTCCTCAGACCAGACACAACCAAAGTGGACTATGCCATTCCTCTGCGGGACAACTGGGCTCTGCCTTATTTCTCTTGCCAGGTTGCAGCTTTGACTGGATTCCTGAGTAACAACATCAGCTCTGCCACTGAGGTGAGCCTCTTATAAAACCATAAAATAATAAATAAAAACAGCCCTCTATTATATCCAAGTGAGGTGGAATGATGCATTTACACTCACTCTCTCTGTAGATGTTTTGCTATCTCACCATGAGTGCCACCACCTTCACCTTCCTCCTGGTGTGGGAACACAGCCACTACGTGCTCTTCATCCAGGGCCTCTGTCTTTTCTTGCTTGACTCTTTTGACCTGGTGCCTACACGTAAGGTAAGAGATTAACCTGAGTAAGAAATAGTCCTGCACATTAAACCACATTTTTTGTCATTTTTAGACTGTGTTTTGCGAATAAACAAACAAGAGAAAAAGTGTTAATCAATCCAGTTTTCCTGTTGGACAAAAATAGCCACTAACATACAGAAACATCTGGCTTATGTCATTTGTGGCAAAGCTCACAATCGGCATTCATTCCCAGAACAAATGACTTTTCAGTTTTTGTGGGTATTTATCAGCTTCAGCTCCAGTCGGCAGTGATGGAAACATGATACCTGGGTGGACATGGTCATTTTCGCCACAAATTCAGGTGTATAACAGGTGTATAACAAGCATGAATTCACACTCGCTGCAACCTCCATGCCACTTTTCAGCACCCCAAGGCCAAAACCATGGCCACCAAAGGCTGAGGAAGTTTTTATTGACTGATCAACCAGCTGATAGATAAATCAATAGAGCTGCTGGTGCAATGAAAAAAACGTACATTTTCACTCCATGCTGCTATCTCTTGTTGACTAACCTGAAAAGAAAGAACAAACAGAAAGACCTACTTGACCAATGCAGAGCTATGTACACAGCTTTGGACTGCTAGAAATGAGAAAGGAGTCTTATCGCCTGTTTTTTGCGAGCGGGGGTTCTGCATTCAAAAAAGCCAGGGTAGCTGTTTCCCCTGTTTTCAGTTTCTGTGCTGACTGCTGCCTATATGCCTATATTTAACTGACAGACATTAGAGTGGTATCGATCTTCTTTTCCAACTCTATTCATTCCCTTAACCAAGCAATTAACGTTTGACATCAGCAGCTGTAGTTTTATAGTTTATTGGGAAAGCTGTGTACTGTTTTTGGCTCGATTGAGTTAGAGCAACAAGTTTTGTGGTGAGGAAATTGTCATGATTGAGCTTTTGATTAATGAAAATTTGACTGGTGAAAATTCCTTGTGCCAACAAACATCCTCAGAAATTCAACTTTTTCGCTTCTCTTCTCTCTCGCTGTCTGTCTTTCTTCCTATCATCCCTCCACTTGGGATGTTTAGATGGCCGACATTCACAAGGTGTACCTCAGTTCGTTGTTCCTGGCCTACCTGTTCCAGTTTCAGAACCCGACCCTGCTCAGCTCGCCTCTGCTCAGCCTTCTGATTGGCTCAGTGCTCGCGAGGTACTTCCAGGTAGAGTTAGCTGCTCCCTCACGTCAGAGCTCTGTCAAATCGCATATTTTATAACTTGCATTGAATCAAAAAATCATGCAATCATCAGATAATAATCAGTGATGTTTATCTAGTAAAACAGCACCGTCTCAGATGTAATTATTTCTATTTTTTCTGCATTTTATCAGTAAAAATTGATGACTGTGATTGAGTTTAGATTTACGCGATCTCAGTGCTGTTTTCTGTTTTTCTTTTGCAGCAAAAGATGAAGATGGGACCTCTTGTGGCCAGAGTTATGAAGCTCTTCCTACATTTCCACCTCGTCTTTACCACAGGGATCACCTTCAGTTATCTAGTGAAGGTAAAAACACAAAGGACAGAGGTTGAATGTCTCTATTGATCCATTTCAAGTCAACAGCATTTGTTTATTGTTCTTTAATTGTTAATCATTGGTGCTTTTCATTTACAGAAACTTATACCTGTAAGTGAGAGTGACTTCTTTTTGAAATTCCTCGAAGTCAAATTTGGGCTCAACACAACAACGTAAGTTACGGGTGCTGCGTTTAAATGAGCAGTGTGTAAGATTTAGGGGGATTTAGTGGCATCGAGTGGTGAGGATTGCAGATTGCAACCAGTTGAAACTTCTCCCAGTTAGGATTCCTTCAGTGCTCATTATTCAAGTCTTTTCCACTACAAAACAAATGGACCAAGTGATTAAAACTTAAAAACACTGAATAAAGCAGTTTCATGTTACAAATCAGTGTAACTGTTGCTGCCAGTTGCCAGAAACATGTGGGTAAAATTGTCCCTAATCCTGACTAATTCAAGTTTATTTTTTTATCCTTAATTTTAATTCATTGTAAAATTGGTCCTTAATTCAATTCCAATATCTTGTAAAGAAAACATACATATTCAATAATATCCATTTCTGCCAACATATCCCCCTAAATCCCACACACACATTTATATTTTTTGGTGTGCTATTTTGTCTCAGTGTAATCTGTAATCTAATGTCAGTGCTTTCTTTCCATGTATTTCAGTGACTTCATCACAAACTTCCTCCTGTGCCAAGAGAGTTTCCAAACACCAGGTCAGGACTTATTTCTTCGACTGACGCAGGCCTCAGTCCTTCCTTTCTACGTCCTGGTGCTCGCTGTCTGCTTGCTGTCCACACTGCAGACCATCTACAGAAGACTCAGGTCAGGCAGATTAATTCACAGAGCTGGTTATGGCAGCTTGAAGTTTTGCAGTACATGGTTTCTTGTTTTAGGCTTTTGTCAACATTTATCATGATTCTACATTTGGCTGTGGGCTTTATGTCATGATTAAAGCCCTTTTTCTTTCATACAGTGGCCAGCCAATGAGAACCAACCTCAAACTTGAAGATGGGCGAATAGGAGAGCAGCCAGAGGTCATCTATCATGTTTTTCACACAATGCTATTTGGAGGCCTGGCTCTGCTGTTTGATGGGTACGTTCTAGGGTTGTAAATTGTAAGCACTTTTCCCTAATGGATTAATCTGTAAAATGAACAAATCAGCGATCAATTAATTGATTGATCGTTATTCAAAAACAACATAAAAACTTTGCTTTTGTCAGACAATACAAAATGTGTTTTATCTTCAGTCAAAGCTCACAGCAACATATATGTATATATATGTATACACACACACACACACATATATTTATAAAACTATGATTGATTGTTATCATACCTAGTATGATCAGTATAAAATGTGTTTTAACATGTTTCTATATGAAGTGATGCTGAACTGTTATAACACAACTCAACATGAACTGTGTTCTGTATTCATGCAGGATGAAATATTTATGGACCCCGTACGTCTGCATGTTCACAGCGTTCGGTGTGTGTTCTCCAGACCTCTGGATGACTGTGTTTAAGTGGCTCAAACTGAAGTCCATCCACCCTGTAGTTCTGGTGAGGGCCCTTGATACTCACTTTTAACAGCAAGTATTGCACTCTTTTATGTATTTAGAAAGTAAATAAATAAACACATGATTTTGGACAAACATTTTCTCCTGTTAAAGGTAACAGTAAATGTAGCCTGTATAGAGCCGGCATATTTTCACATCTAACTGTGGTAATCCAAAGTTTACCAAAGTTTCAATCAAACCAAAATTGGTGAATTTTAGATCAGTGGAAAGAAGAGCCAAGACAGTATTTGTGAGTTTTATTTTGACTGAAGTGGGTTTTATGATGATAAAATTCCATTTTTAAAAAAATGGATTCTGGTGGGTTTGGCGGTAGTGATTTCAGGGCTGCTTGTGGTTTTACAAGAAGGACCTTGCTCTTTAATGAAACGGTCTGTCTCTGCAGGAATCCTTTTTATAATGCTCTATACTGGACCAATTTCAAAAATTGTTGTTCCTTTTAGTCACTGAGGCACAAAAACATGGGAAAATGGGGTTGAAAAATACCAAAGTTTCTCTTTAAGGTGTTAATTATGTTTTTTACTCTCCAGTCTCTGATCCTGAGCACAGCGGTTCCTACCATCATTGGTTTCAGTTTGTGGAGAGAGGTGAGATCTTCAGCTCTTTATCTTATTAAGCGCTTCATGTCAGACAATAAAAATACACATAAAATACTAATTTCCTTCTGTCAAGGAGCCGCAGCTCTCCTTTTTATTAGTCTGTGTCTCCCCCTTACTCAGACACTCTAAATAATCAAACACCACCTTAAACCTGCAGGAGGGTGGCTTATTAGAGAGGTATGGTGTCTTTTTCTTCTCTGAGTGATGGATACCCAGCAGTTTTTACTTTCACGGTTGACCAGACCAGGAGATAAATCCTCTACCACTCAGGCTGAGGGAGCTCCTGGGGGATCCAGGGCGGCTCTGGTACTACCTCTGGTACTACCCTCCCTTGTTTTTTTGTGAGTTTTTTTTCACTCGGTCGGTCAAAGCCAAGCAGCAAACTGAACGTTCGCTTTTATCCATCAACCTGTTTCTTTTCTGTCTTGTTTTTTTGTTTTTAGCCACTCAACAGATTCTCAGAAGGATGAAAAGGTGAACACCCAGTGATGGTAGAAAAAGGTTAAAACTGATCGAGGCAGGCATTATTCAAAGATAAAAATGATAAAAGTGCAAATCAAAGCAAAAGTTACCTCACTCTATTTTACAGGAGTTACATATACCGTCTAACACAGAGTGTAAGCAACATAAGGCCAAAGCACAAAAAGCGCACACAGTGATCTGTTGCTCCTTTTTATGTAGAAGTCCATCGCATTATAAATCTTTCCATCGCTCATTGACTGGCCTTGGGGTGGTGTGTTCGAGTAGAAACTTCTATCAGTTGTTGATCAAATGGCTGCTGCTGCTGATTCATGAACATGTTAAACATGCTCATGAACCAGGGTGCGGCTGTTTGCATGTTCATGAAGGGGTTCGTCTCCCTTGTGGGGAATAAGCAGCTGGGGTTAGGATCTTGGTGCGAGTTTCCATTCTTAGATGGTCTCTCAACACCTACGCTTCTCTGTCTTGCAGTACTGCCCTCGTGTCTTAGCAGAGCTGTCAGATCTGCAGGAGTTTTATGATCCGGACACAGTGGAGCTGATCAGCTGGATCAAGTGAGTCACTGGATTTATCTGTTTTGTCAAATACACCAATGATGTCTTCACATTGACGTCTTCTTGTTTTCCAGGTCACAGGCTCCGGTGGCGGCTGTGTTTGCCGGCAGCCCTCAGCTGTTGGGAACGGTGAAGTTGTGTTCAGGTTCAGCTGTGACCAGTTTGCCGCTTTACTCTGACATCAACCTGCTGAGGAGGACTGAGGATGTGAGTAAGATGAAAGATTAATTCTTAAAGGAAAAAAGCGAGATAGCTCATGTCCTTGGGTTTTAATGAGGTGAATAGTGACAGTGGAACAGATTGAATCCATCTGAAATGTCGTACAAAATGTATTATGGTAGTGTTTTTTTTGTTATTATTGTAATGGGCTTAAAAAAAAAGACAAAACGTCTTTACATGTCTCTCGCCTCTAATTTTCTTTCATCTGTACTGCCCAGTCTCTAATAAAGACATAAAAATGCCCCCCAAAAGACACAAAAAACATAAAATATATACAGATTTTCCTTATCATAGATATGTTGAACTAGCAAACATATAATTTAAAAGTAACAACCTGTTTTTCCTCTCCTTGTAGACCTACCAGGTGTATGCGATGAGATCTGCAGAGGACATCTACAAGATTCTCACCTCTCAGAAGACAAACTATGTGATCATCGAGGAGTCGATTTGTAACGAGCTGAGTCTTAATAAAGGCTGCAGGATCAAAGACCTGCTGGACATCGCCAATGGACATGTGAGTTTACACACTTATTCTTTTACCACAAACAGCAGATTCCCATCTGTTTCTATACTAATGTGTGTTTTAAATAGTACGTGTTAGTTTTTTTTCAGTGTGCAGTCCATCTTTGTAAAACACAAAGATCACCATAATCTGAGTCATGGTGATCTTGCTGATGACTTACGAGGGTACAATAACCCAATAAAATCTTTTTTTTTAACAGAAGTTTGTGTAAGAAGTCTCCCTCTTGAAAATAACTAAAATAATATCCTGATGTTTTGCAATTGAGAAGTTTTAGGTGACCTGTTGATATAGGAACCTAAAAAATAAATAATCCCCAAGAGGTCCTGCAACGCACGCAAGCTGTTCATGCAGACTGTGGCCCGGCTGTGATATAATCAACATTCTCATTTATGCCCCATGTCCTTTCTTCTCATTCAGGTTGTTTATGACAAAGGAGAGATTTACTCTTTCTCCAAACATGGGAGATTCTGCCATGAGATAAAGATGAACTACTCGCCCTACACAAACTACTTCACTCGGGTTTTCTGGAACCGCTCGTACCACGTCTACAAAGTGAACTCTGTCATCTCCTTTCAGTACTGACAGCAGCCGCTCGGCCCCTCTGCAGTGTTTTACATCGTATCCACAACGTTACACCGAGGACTCAGAGAAAAGTCTAATCACTGGTACCTGCCACATCGTAATGTAGAAGGCGAAGCTGCAAATTCAACTGGGATCAGCTGAGCGCTTTGTTCTGGTGTTGGGCAGTTTATTTTAAATCAACATTAAATGTAACTGTTGAGGTTGAATTTTGCCATAATACCCTCCGTACTGTTGTTTTATAAGCCATGTGTTACCGTTACTTTGATGTATTTAATGAAGGGAGAGGTGGATGTGCGAGTGTGTGTTCACTTTGCACAGAAGCTGAGAGCAGCTGTGGTCGCTGAAATTTTTTTAAGGTTGCAAAAGGGAAGTGGGTCAGATCTCCGCTTTTAAGCAATTTCTGAGCAAATTCGTTTCTCACAAAACCGTGGAAAAAGGGGAATGAGTAACTAAACAAAGATATGGCCCAAAAAATAGCAAGAAGTTAGTTTTAAAAAATCTGTAAGAAAATAACCTAAAATTAGCACAAGAAAATTAAAGGAACAAAAACAGAAAATAACTTTGAAAAAGTAATAAAATAAAAATATAATGTTTAAGAATAAAAAATAAATTGATAAAAATAAAAGATAATAATAACATACTATATAAATAAAAAAATATTAGAATTATAAAATATAGTTTTCTTGAGATTTTTCCCTAGTTATTTGACAATTTTTGAATTATTCTCTCTTTTCAAGTCTTTTCTTGTCACCTTTCTCACTTTTTTAATTTTCAGGACATTTCATGCTGCTGATTGCTTTTTTTTCCATGTTCTTGAAAGAAATTGCACCATTTTCCTCACATTTTAGATGTTTAAATGCTTATAAAAAGGAGTCTGAATGCAGCACAAGAAAACTGATGTAGATCCAGGTTTTAGAGGGTTTAAGAGGACACCCACACAAATTAAGAGTTCATAAACAGAATTATATGGGACCTCCATCAGAATTTGTGATATCAGACAGGAAGTGTAGAGTCGCTTCAAACACCATGAATGAAACATGAATATTTGTGGAGAGACTTGGGTTTTAATGTGTCACATGTAATCTGCTTTTCCCTCGGTTTTGGTCCAGAGCTGCTCTGTTTTACACCTGAATATTGCCTGAGCAACGGGCCAATAGACACACCCTCTGTGGACTGTCTTTCAGCCTTAAAGTGTAGTGGAAGCTGCTCCTTTCTCTCACTGCATCTCCATTTTCTTCATCTGGATGCCTTATTTTGAGATGTTTGGACTGACTGACATCTCTGACTGATCAGACCTTTAGCTGACACTGACTGGCCCCCTCTCCTGGTTCTTACCTGCAGTATTTGTTGGTAATTTTTCTTCTGGTGCTACCATGCAAATCTCACCAAGAACTGTCCCTCTGCAAAAGGCCATGTAGTGAATATTAGGTTTTATTGAGTTAAAGAAAAATAAAAGTGCATAAGTCGATAAAGCTAATATCTGCTGAATGTTGCCATTTTTTGTTGAGAAATTTATAATTTCACTGTCTGTTATTTCCTTTCAAATGCAGAAGTAAATGAATGAGGTTAACAAATAGGAATTTTTTTAATATTTGAGTTAATTTTCCCTTTGCATTTTTTGTCAAATAGTTTTTCCACTCCTCCATTACAAAGGTCAACATAATCTTTTATTTTGAGCATGTTGGTCATCTGAAATTTAAATGCCCTGCACACTCACACCACACTCACATGCAGTTTTTTTATTTTTATTTTGGCTTATTATATGTCTTCTTAAGACTGTTAACATTACTATATGTACTAAAATATGGTAACCTCATTTAATTCCTTTCAGCACCATCCAACCTCAGTCTGAGCAGAGACGTAATCAACCTGAGAGAGAACACCTGTGTGAGGTGGCAGGGACTCTTATCTTTCCCATTAATGTTTTAAATCGCAATCCAATATCAACTTTTATTTACTACTTTAATTTTATTTTCTTGAGTATTTTTATCTTATGCCACTTTATACTTCTATTCCACTACAGTTCAGAGGGAAATATTGTCTGTTTACTCTGCAAAAAAAAAAACAAAACATTTAAATATACAAAAGACAGCTGCTTTTGTTTCATAATTTATTTGTTCACTACTCTGAATGGAAATACTGTAATTTACACGACACGAAGTACCAAATTAAAATTAAAATTAAAATTATTCATTATGCAGAATGGTTTTGAAGATGCTTATGTTGGTGCTAAATTAATACTCTGTGTTGCATTATCTACAATAACACACGAGCTAATATTTACGTTGCATTAATAGTTAAAAAATGCTGTAATTAACTTGAAACTAAAGCTTATGAATACATTTTACGGTGTAAACATACAATGTTGGATTCCAAAATTTAATGGAAAATAAATGTAAAATGGCATAGACATGTCAATATTCAGAGTAAAATAATAAAAACGCAAATTTGTATTCAAGAAGGCTAATTTATGTTAGGTCTCACGCGCACGTTTTGGGTTTTTTTCGCTCGGGTATAAATATGCGCAAACGTGGCGCACTGTGAGTCTCTCCGGCGACGAAGCGGAACCGGAAACGCTGCGGCGAGATGTCGAAGCGCAGGATGAATTATGTGAGAGCTAAACAGTCCATGTAGCTGTTCCAGCTTTTCATCTTTTAATGTAAATTTTAACCCATAAAGCTTCTACTTGTTCATTTTGGCCTGTTAAGGTAAGCTAACCGGTCCCTGTGAGTCCGGGCCGGGCGGTTGAGTTTAGCTAGTTAGCTTGAATATTAGCTCAAAACAACGTTAGCTCCGAACACAACAGAGAATGGGTGGAAAGGTGCGCTTGTTTTCATACACTGGCAGCCCCGACGCATCTTGTTTCAAGCAACGTTCCCTCTGTTGTTGTGGAGAAGTTGTAAACCCCGCCAACTCGGGACTACACGTTAAATATTTTAAACCCTCCCTGGCCACTCCAGAAAATTAAACTGTCATTGATTAGTAGCTACCTAGCTTCTTTTTAGCATACTTTTAATGTACGTTGGAGGTTATACATTGTTTGGAATACAATTTACCTTTGACAATGCGATAAAAATCGTCAATTTCAGTTTTTTTTTCTGGTAAATATAGATATAGATAGATTTAATTTATTGTTAATATGTAAGCCACTCCATTAATATAAGTATTAGCAATATTTTTTTAAGTATAAAAGTAAATTTAATCCGAATCACAATCAGGTAGAGAGACAGCAGGCTCAATTTGCGGCAGCGGCACCTAACTGTGGCACCTGGTGTGCACCCCCAGATCCCGCAGCTAGGTGCCGCTAGCAGTCGCAGCAGATGCCACTGGTTGCCGAGACGTGCCGGGAGGTGCCAGTGCTTGTGCCGCGGTTGTTTTCCTCCGCCAAACCGCGGCACACGCACTGGCACCTCGCGGCACCTCCTGGCAAGCAGTGGCACAAGCACTGGCACCTCCCGGCACGTCTCGGCACCTCCCGGCACGTCTCGGCAACCAGTGGCATCTGCTGCATCTGCTTGCGGCACCTAGCTGCCATCTGCGGGTGCCACACCAGGTGCCACAGTTAGGTGCCGCTGCCGCAAATTGAGCCAGCCCCTGCTGATCAGGTAGACTGTGAAAAGTAGATTTTTACATAAAATAAGATACAATTTTATTTATTCAGAGAAAATTGTTTAGCTGCCACTCAAAGTGGAAAATAGTTCAGATATATAGAGTGAAAATAAATAACATATAACGATGATCTACAAGGTGCATAAACCAGGTGTACACAGCGATGTAAGCAGGTGAGCATGTGTCATAAATCAAAACAAGTCAACAATAAGGTGCAAGTTAACACTGAACTCATCACAGTTTATGGTAAGGATCATGAATCAAACATGTGGTGGTAATGTGCAAAGCAAACAGAGCTGAAAGCCCAGAGCAGCCTGAGTCACCACAGCACTGTCTGCTGTTCCTATCAGAGCAGAGGGTATATGGAGATGAATTTTATTGTATTTTAGTGCATACCTACCACAATAAACGTAGTAAGTAAAAAGAAAAAAATAAACAATAAAAGGGATGAATCTTTAATATAAATTTGAACTTAACAATAAAAAATATTTTATAAAAAATGCATTGTCATTTTCTCAGACTTGACAAAACTCATCTAGAGCCACAAAAGACATGATTGTTGTTGACAGAGGCTCAAACTGATGTGTGTTTATTTATCCTGAGTCTGTGTTTTATTCCAGGACTCAGGTCAGCTGTCATAGAGCTGTAATCTAATTATAACCGTTAAAACACTTACTGTAGGTCACTTTGATGTCTTTAAGATAAAACACTGTATTAAAATCTTCACTGGTCACCAGGGGAGGATGAGTGTGGAGGCAGTGGACCGGGTGGCGGCTGTCACCAGCAGTCGGCCCAGCACGCCTCTTCAGACGTCCTGGTTTGAGTTCCTCCTGGATGGCAGCCTGCTGGAGAAACACCTGCAGAAGTCAAATCCAGGTCAGCTCAGAGTTACTTGTTACCAAAAGTTACTTTACTCTACTTACGGTAGACTAGCAGGGGTCTGTTAATCCAGCAAACCGAGAACAGGTCAGTTAATACTGATTCTCCACATTGAATAAACATCGAGACTGAATCAGTGGCGATGCAGTTTACAACACTGCAAAGTATTTAAGATGCCAATATCTTTATGCCATGCATCATGTTTTGTCCCATTTCTTTTTTTTATGGGATAAGTTCATTTTTAAGATAAAATGCATTGTTGTTTTCAGTCTCCTTTAGTGCCAAGTTTACATTAATAAAATTCAACAAAGTAGGCAATTCATTTTGTTGTTTTGTGGTAAACTTTTCTCACTCCTGTGAGTAGCGGGCCCAACATTGACAACAAGACACCGTGCTGTGATGTTTGTGGTGCATCTAGAAAGAGTGTTTCATATTAAAAATGTTGTTGTCCGTCAAAATCATAGTGGTAGTTATACGGTTTTGGTGTCTTGTTTTTCCTCTTTTATTTTTGGTGGAAATGCCATAAATTCTCTCCAGATGAGGAGTGCAGCTGGAGGGACAAGTTAATGAAAAATGGGTCCACCATAAAAATAAACCGTAACACTTAACTGCGAAATAATATCATGTTTACTAAATGAAACAGCCTCAAAACATTCAGTGTAGGATGTATTTCTTAAGTCAGCGCTTTGAGTGGACAATGTGAATGAATGAACTGTGTGCCTGTTGATGAATACGTATGTTTTTGTATGTTTTCACAGACCCGACACCAGTGCAGCTGATCATTCAGTTCCTGGAGCAGGCGTCGAAGCCCTCAGTGAACGAGCAGAATCAAGTGCAGCCTCCAGCCGACAACCGCAGGAACCGCACGCTGAAGCTGCTGGCTCTCAAAGTGGCTGCTCACATGAAGTGGGACCTTGACGCTCTTGAGAAAGGGTACGCGTGCGGAGGACGTCAGTGTAACTTTTAACGTGTGAAAAGGGTTTCAGGGTGGCAGAAATTTGTCAGTATTCAAAGGATGATTTCAGGATTTGCAGCCAGCAAAGCAAAGTTAAAAATTGTTTTGTAATACGTTGAATCACATGGACTTTAGTGTCATGTAATGATTTATCCTTCTTTCCTGCTAGTTTGACCATTCCAGTATTAAATATGTTACTGAACGAGCTCCTGTGTGTGAGCAAAGTGCCACCTGGGGTGAAACATGTGGATCTGGACCTGTCCACTCTGCCTCCTACAACTGCCATGGCTGTCATCATATACAACCGCTGGTGAGTAAGATCAGCCAAAAAAACAAAAAACTCACCGACGTCAAACGCACCAGTTGAAGTAGAACGAGAGCCTAATCGACTGCGGTCGACAGTTTAAATGATTTCAGTCGTCACAAAGAGTAAATATAGGTAAAAAAGGTAAATGCTGCTTAAACAGAGTAACAAAGAATTTTAACGGTCTGCGTCTCTTCTTGTCTCTTTCAAAGGGCCATCAGGACGATCGTGCTCAGCAGCTTTCCAGAGAAACAGACCAAACCGGGACCGCACCAGATGAACATGTAAGTTCTGCTCCTTCACTCCCAACATCCTCTGATTTGGACTTAAAGTTGTTTACAGAGCAAAATAAACGTACCCAAAAAATTAAAGACATCCAAAAAAACCTTTAAGTGCTCAGTTTAACTGGCATCACAACAAAACTGAGTTCTTGTCTTCTCGTCTAGGTTAAGTATTGTGCAGCAGGAGAAAGAAATGACTGAAAACATCCTCTGTGTGGTGAGTTAACATGTTTTTCGATGTATTATGCAGAAACACTCTTATGAAATTTCTCAGACTTTTGCTCATCCTAATAAACATGTTAAAGACATTTTGTTTTAAAAGATAGTTTTTAAATTATAATTTTATTTTGTGATGAAGATTATTCCATTATATGACTTCTTCCAGTAAGCACGTTAGTAGGCTGAATGAAATGTTCTTTATCATGCCGTCAGCTTAAAGAGCAGGCCAACGACTCCATCAGCGTCCTGGAAGGAGCTCTGCAGCTGAAGAAAGACTTCTACGTTCACACCCTGAGGACTCTGGATCTGCTGGCTGCTGACGCTGCTGCCAACGGAGAGACAGAGTCATCGACCGCAGGGCTTCGCATCAGCGCCGATGAGCTTCACTGTCAGGTCAGCGGACAGCACAGTGTCCTCTTAGACATACAAAATGTCCAGAATACATACGATTAGATGAACTGTATCGATGTGTGCGTCACAACGATGATAATTTGTGAAACGTACTTTCATAATGAATATACAGAGAAAAATAAGTTGAACCTCAAAATGTAGTTGCAATGTAACATAATTGTATTTCTAATGTGTTGACGTAAAAATTGGTCTAATTTGTATTTCAGGTGAATTATGATTTGGGAGGTATTTCCTTCCAACAAGGCTGCACGGACCAAACAGCCTACGAGAAAGCCAGAGATCACTTCAGACAGACGAAGGAGCTGTTAACCAAAGTAGAGTCTCTTATTTATTACTTTACCATGTCCGGATTTGTCTTATTTGAGTCCTATATTGACTGCAGTTTGCCACCAACAGAGTTTGTGCATCTCAGTCACTCCTTTAACAGTTTGTGTAATATAATGTTTAATTTTTCAGCTGGACTCGACTGTCCACGTTCACCTGGATGAGAAACGTCTGGCTGGTTACTGGAACGCCTGCAAAGCTTTGACTGGAGACAGCGACCCGTCAGACTCCCAGAACACACCCTACAATCAGATCAACAGCCTGATCAGAGCGCACAACTACAAGGTTAGAGCCCACGCTGCAGTGCCAAAATCAAAGACTATTTTTTTAAGGATTATTTTTTGGGGCTTTTTCACCTTTATTTGATAGGACAGATTAAGCGTGAAAGGGGGAGAGAGAGGGGAGGGGATGACATACAGCAAAGGGCAGAGGTTTGAATCAAACCTGCGGCTGCTGCGGCGAGGATGTAGCCTCTGTACATGGGGCGTCTGCTCCGTATATTTTCCCTCTTACCTGCAGTAAAACGATGATCCTAGGGTGAGCTGTCCATTTAAAGCTTAATATTTGTTCAGTGTAAATACACCTGGGACTACATAGTAAGTATTGTGGTATGTATTAAGGCTCCAGCTGTAAACAAAAGGCGAATGAGAGATACCAGTCTGACTGAATGAAGGTATGCAGCGCTGTAAATCCTGCATAGTACTTTATATTGTGTATTTCTCTCTAAACAGGCTGTCATCGAAGCCTTCATCAAAGACAACGTGTCCCGCAGTTTACCAAACAACTTCAGACGGTCTGTTCTCAGGGAGTTTCTTTACAAAGTCCAACAAGGGTGAGACCAAAATTAAACCTGAAATTATAACTACTGCAAACACAACAGTTTGCCGTCAGTCTAACAAACAATTTATTTATGACAATGAAGGGAGTCGAGTCTGGACGAAGTTTGCTACAAGCTGTGTGTTTGTAACGCCGTCCGAGATGCTTTGGAGGGAGAAGTCCTCAGTGTGCGTTTCCAGCAGCTCCTCCTCAAGCCCAGTAAAAGGATGGTGGACTTCATTCTAGAGGTACTCAATTCCTGTGACCCAGTAAGTGTGTGTTGTTAGACATTACTGCAGGAGTAATTAATGCTTAGGTCAATCTAGAGCTTCAAATGATAAAAAGTCCCGTTGGCCAAGAAAAACACTTATAAAAACTCCTTCATTCCCATTGCTATAATCATCTTAAATAAAAGGTAATGATCCATACATCTACATAAACACTATCCCACTTTGCACACATGTCATTTTTATCTGTCTAAATTATTCAGTTAGGTATTTATTCTGTTTTTTTAGGAACACATGTTGTATGTTTTTTGTCGGAGTTTGTTTTTCCACTGTATGCTGAGCAATGTCAAAGACGATTTCCAATAAAGTTTACTGAATCTTAATCTGTTCTCACCTCGGCATGTACAAACAATGACATATTGTAACTGATGCATCATCTTTCCCTATTTTTCTGATAGCCACTATTAAATAAAGCCCAGATTACCTTTATATAATGCAAACAGACTGTACAGTTCATTATCCCAGGATAATATAATGGTTGTCCTGCAGGTGTGCACACTTTCACTGGACAAGGACCGCCCGTCTGAGACATCAAGAAGAAACATGGCCACTTTCATGAAGTGAGTTAAAGCAGAGTGATGATCACTGTGTGATATTATTACACACTGATGTAAGTGACAGTTAAGTATTTAGTCTGAAGAAATAGCATAACCTGCAGTGCAGATCACAGTATCTTTTTCACATTTTGCACCATCTTTTCATTAACCAGCAATGATTTGACATAAAACTGTTCTGTTAAATATCTTTTAAATGAGGCCGTTGTCATCTTGCAGGACTCTGTGTGAAACCCTGGAGGAGCTGTCTCTGCTGTTTGTGGTGTCGTCTCATAAGCTCTTCATGGAGCTGTTGAAGGAGGAGGAGAGGAAAGTGCTGGTGGAGCAGCTGAGGAAGAGCTCGTCCACGATCAACCTCAGTGCCAAGCCGCTGCCTTCTTTCTATGACATTCCAGGTACAACACTGACAGGTTCTTGCAAATACACTTCAGTGACGTCCAGCTGTTGGTTATCAGCAGGAAAGCTCTCGGTGCAGTAATAACTCTGTTTCAGTCTATTAAAGCTTGTGACTTGGTGCATTTTGTTTCAGCTTCAGCGAGTGTGAACATTGGGCAGCTGGAGCAGCAGCTCATCCTCTCACTGGAGCCGCGCAGAATCAGACAGATCCTCATCGAGCTCCACGGCATGGCTGAACGACCCTTCTGGAGGGTCAACAATAAGGTCAGAGGTCAACACATGTACACTGGAAGCAAAAATAAAACAAATCAAAGACATCCCTGTATTAGACATCTATAATAACACTCCCATTAAGAGTAACTTTAGATATAAACATGATTGACTTAGATTCACAAATTGCCAGGATTTAGGATTAATTTACCTTACTGTGTATCATACACACTGTCAGATATAATGATATAATATAAAGTTGAATACTTAAAATACTACTTTTTGTTTGTGTGCACAGTGGGAAGTTCCTCCAGACTACATTAACGTGATCCTCGGCATCAAAGACAACCTGACAAAGGACCTGGTTTACATCCTCATGGCCAAAGGACTCCACTGCATATCAATAAAGGTGTGTTAACATGATCAGCAATGCAACTTATTTGGAGGAAAAAACATTTTCTGACTCATAATTTTCTGTCAAAACGGAAAAAGGTTAACGATGTGTGCAGAGAGTTTGTTATTTCACAGGATCCAAAACGTGGAATAATCTTGTGCAGCATTATTAATAGTAAAAAATAGCAAATGGCCACAAATATTTAAACTCTCACTGTTACAAGGGCATCACCAAGTGTATCAGCATTAGCTTTATCACAGTAACACTTCCATGATAATGTTTTCCTGTCGTCTCAGGACTTTGCCCACGCACGGCAGCTTTTCTCAGCCTGCCTGGAGCTTGTTACTGAGTTCTCCCCGAAGCTGAGGCAGGTGATGCTGAACGAGATGCTGCTGCTGGAGGTCCGAGCGCATGAGACGATGGCGGCAGAAGGCAGCAAAGAGCGACCGCCGCCCGACCTGGTCAGCAGGGTCAGAGGATACCTGGAAATGAGGATTCACGGTGAGTGGAAATGTTGTCTGGTCTTTACCTGCCTGTAGTTTGCTTTAAACTTTTTGATGTGGTAACCCCTGTCACTGTGATGCTGTAGGCTTTTGATTATTTGTCAAAATAAATATTTGAGATGCTTTTGGATGCACTGTAACATTAAGATTGTGCCTCATCTATGTGAGTACTGTCACAGCTTGCTCACTGTAGATTAATACTGCAGTGGATCATCTGGGAATCATTTATGAAGTTTTGACATTTGAGAAAACACAAAACGCGTTTGCACCGACCTAAGACACTTAATTAAAACCTGGAGCGACATAACTTTTCTTGTGCTGTTTAGACACCTTTAAACACCCAAGAAAAGAGTAGATTTAGAAAACAGTTTTTGAAAAAGCAAGGTAAAATGTTTTTATGAATATCATAGTTAAATATTTACAATTAATAATAATGAATAATAATAATATTTAATATTAATATTTATAATTTTCCAAAATTATATTTTTAAGCAGTTTTCACAGGTTATTTCCTTGTTTCTGTTTAATTTTTTTTTTTTTTTTTTTTAACTTTTCCAGTAATTTTCTTGTATTTGTTTTTTCTTTTTAATAATTTCTTAATTCTAATTTTTGGGTCATTTCTTCTTTCATTGCTCATTTCTCTCTCCCCATGTTTTTGGAAACTATGAAGCCAATTTGCTCAAGTTTCAAAGTGTTAAACAATATCAGCACAAGCTTTTCAGAGGCACTAAATTACAGGATGTCTGTCTCCAGATCTGCCTCTGCGTCAGGTGGTTGGAGAGGAGTGTGTCGCCTTCATGTTGAACTGGAGGGAGAACGATTACCTGACTCTGCAGGTGCCGCCATCTCTGGTCATGAACAACCCGTATATCAAGGTAAGGACTCTGTTTCTGCCTCATCACAGCAGGATGTTATCATCGTCTCTTACATTGTTCTAACAAGCCAAAAACATTTTTTTAGGTCATTAAAAAATACACTGAAAAAAAATTTAAATGCATCACTTTTTGTGTGTGTTCCTATTTTTCACAGGCTTAAGAAAAAAATCTAAGACTCCTCTTTCTTCTGCACTCAATAGATATATTTCTCTGGAGATTTGTTAAAAATCTATGTTAGTGAGCACTTTTCCTGTCTCTAAAATAATCCATCCACCTGACAGCTGTTGCAAATCAAGATGCTGATTACACAGCTTGATTACTACACAGGTGTGCCTTGGGTTGGTCCCAATCAAAGGATAGTCAAAAAGGCGCAGTTTTATCCTGGAAAAAAAGACATTTATTAGGATTTCACATGACCTGCTGTAAAGAAATGTGTTTTTTGGTCACAGATACCCCAAAAAATCAGTTAATGGCTGGTGTGACCATCATTTGCCTCATGTAGTGTGACACTTTGAACATGTTTGCGACCAAAATTCAAGAGAAATTTAACTTAAACCTGTGAAATACGGGAGCAAAATCACAACTGCTGCATTTTAATTTTTGTTCTGTGTCTAAGTGTCATTTAATAACTGTACCACTACAGAAATATCCCATATTTGTGAAGTATTGTGCATCATTCCCTAAAGTCAGTTGCACAAATTTGGGAACATTTGGGTGTTCATGGGACTTCAAAGAGTTCGTGATGATGACCCGTCCTCTGGCGTCCTCTTTTTAAAAGTCGTCCTGTGTGTGTTTCCTCCTGATAGCTCGGTCAGCTCCTGGCTTCAACATGCAAAGAGCTCCCCGGTCCCAAAGAGTGCCGGCGCACAGCCAAGGAGCTGTGGGACGTGGTGGTGCAGATCTGCAGCGTGTCCATCCAGCACAAGAGGAACAGCGACGGCAGAGTGGGCCTCATTAAACAGAGGGAGTCCTCCATGGGCATCCTGTATCGGTACACTGCAGAAAAACATTGACAATAATGAAGAGCAAGAGCATCACAACACAATTATATTATTGTGTATTATAAGAAGTTGTCCTTATTCTGGTATGTTTTCATTGTCTAACCCATTTAGGAGCAAATTCATCACTTTCATCAAGAAACTTAGAGTAAGTAATTCAAGAAGTCAAACTTAATTACACTTAAGATATGATATGAGTGCTTTTGATGCAGAGATAACGAGTTTCATCTTATTTCTAACAGGAGCCGCTGGTGCTGACAACCCTCATCTCTCTGTTCGTGAGGCTCCACAGCATAGTGCGGGTACGGCTCTAATTTTAGCTGTTAAGATTGTTGAATTTTCCACACTGATAGCACACTTTAGAGTCTCATCTAGGCTAAGAGGTAGCGGGATTGTCTCTCTGGGAAAAAAGGGGAAATAAACATCTGGCTAAACTGGAAAAAATGCTTTAATGTTGCAGTGAATGTACAAAAAACCATGATCGTTTTCTCATGGGTAACCACCTGTTTACTCTTTCTTTAGGATGATATTGTAAATGAAGTAACAGCAGAGCACCTCTCCATCTGGCCATCTACTCTTCCAAAGTAAGATTTTCTTTTTCTGAATGAAAAGTTTTACAATGCAGAGTTTTCCTTCAAAAAACAAACAAAAAAAATCTCTCTCAATCATAATTTATGAACCACTCTCGGTGTGGAGTTGAATTTTTCTACCGAGACTGTTCTGTGCCTGTATTTTTTTATTTACCCCTCATTTTCTGTTTACGTTTATGGGCAAAGAAAGTGCACCTGGTATTGATGTATTAATACTGTAGAAATTAAAAATTCAAACCACTTAATATATTAAGTATCGTTAAATCAATCTTTTTGTCAACACTAGTTTCTGTAATGGTACAACAGAGTTTGAATGCTTTTTAGAAACAGTAACTGACAATTCTACATAGTATTTCTTGAAGATGTCACAAACCAGGACACTAAATGTTAATAATAATAATGATAATTACGATCGATAGGACTTATGTAGTGCTTTTCTACGTACTCAAAGACGCTGTTTGTGTGTGTCGATCAGCATACAGGCAGTGGACGTGGAAGCTGTGGCCGTGACGGTCAAAGAGCTGGTGTCCTACGCTCTCACACTGAATCCTAACAACCAGTCGTGGCTCATCACGCAGGCAGATATCTATTTCGGTAAG
Organism: Plectropomus leopardus; assembly: GCF_008729295.1. Taxonomy (NCBI): domain Eukaryota; kingdom Metazoa; phylum Chordata; class Actinopteri; order Perciformes; family Serranidae; genus Plectropomus; species Plectropomus leopardus. The sequence continues at coordinate 2,951,427 of NC_056480.1, read as the reverse complement.
AAACGAAAAGGCATTTCATGCTTGAGTTTATTTTAAGTTCCAGTTTTGTTTAAATGCTCACTATGTAATTTAAGGATAGCAGTTGTAAAAATTCTTTTTTTTATATTAAACTGAAGAACCAGATGTGCAGGGCTCACGACATCAGGAATATCAAAAGGCATGAATCTCTGAATTTAAGTTAATTTTGTAGAGTTTGCACCATAGCCAATCCTGGAAATCTCCTAACAGACCGAGCTTATAAGTGTGGCTTGCACATCTGTCACACTCTTGTTGCCCTTGAAAAACGTATATTTATGATTAAGGGTAAATATTCTACCTTTGTTAAGATAAGGGGGTATTTTTTTAATACAGAAGAGGAGGAGGCTACAGAGGTCTACTTGTCTTAATCCTTTGACAACATAATTATGTACATTTCCATTTTTTTCTTTCTTTTGGACCATCAATAATTATATAGGAAGCATTTTTATTCCATGATTATTTAATTTAGTTCCTAAAAAACACTCCTGTGAGATGTCCTGTCTTAGCAGTTTTAAGATGATACCGTGTTTTGAATGTTCTGTATTGTACTTAACTTGTTTTCTGTTTTTTTTTTTTTTGTTTTTTTTTGCTGTAATACGTGCAGTATAAAACAGGTTACCCAGATGTCTCAGTCTTACTGAAGCTTGTCTCTTATTTTTCTGTAGTGACCAATCAATACTCTGCTGCTCTGAACCTTTACCTCCAGTCCGGAGCCGTGTGCTCCGACTTCTTCACCAAAGCTGTTCCCCCCGACGTCTACACCGACCAGGTAGATCACACAGGAACATGACACCTGCTTTCACAATAAACGGCTCCTCTGCGGCTGTTGGCAACAAGAAATTATTTTATTTATATTAAAATATTATCTTTTTCTAATGAACACACTGTTGTTTTCAGGTCCTGAAGCGAATGATAAAGTGCTGCTCAATGATGAACTGCCACACACAGGTCAGGGGCCACTCCAGTTGTTCTTTTCCTTTTTTAAGTTAATTGGCCTTTTTCACAGCAAACATTTTGGCGGGTCGTAGCAAGAAAAGCTCAGGTGTCACTAATGATGGCTCTGTTGTATTCAGGTGTCCAGTGCTGCTTGCTATAGTACACACTAAAGTCTTTTTTTAAAAAACAGGATCAGCAAATTTTCCACTGTTTTATTGCCTAATTTTTCAGCGTTAAACTAATTTAACGTTAACTTTTCTCATCCTCATCAGGTTGCTGTTCTCTGTCAGTTCCTCAGAGAGGTGGACTACATGACGGCATTTAAAGCTCTTCAAGAACAGAACAGGTACGCTACGTTACGTTACGTTACGTCACGTCACACGTAAACAGTAATGACTGACAGCACCATGAAAACACTTATTACAACCACCTGTTCAAAATCACTTTTAATGTGTCATTTATGTCAAATGAACGTTAATATTTGTGTGTATGTTAGCGTGTTCTATGATCTTTTTTGACTTTCGTAAAGTGTCTTTGAGTACCTATCTATGAATAAATCTATTATTGTTGTTGTTATTATGAACAAGTCGTACATCTTTTTTTTTTGTCACCAGTCACGATGCCATGGACTCGTTCTACGACTACATCTGGGACGTCACCATCCTGGAATACCTCACACGTATCCTTAAATAATCGTACTGATTCATGAGGGCAAATACAAACCTTCCTGTAACAACATAAAATGATTTTATTTAAAAGAAACTTGCTGTTAAAAGGGACCTCTCAAATCTTTTGAAATGAGGTACTTATCTATGGTCATTGTGTTATATGCATTAGATGGCAGACGGTATACCGGCAAGAAGCTAAACGTTAGCCACCTAAAAAATTGACCAAATTAAAAACAATTCTCAGTTAAGTGTACGTTATATTTAGATCCTTTTTAAGGTTTTAGGCTTTGACAGTTATTTCTGATAATGAACTGTGCTCTCTTCAAAGCCACAACACTCCTTTGGCAAAAACAGTATTTTTATTTTACATAATTCGGGAGCTGCTGGTTTACCACTGCCTCGGTCAGATAGTTTTTGTGTTATATGGTCACTTCAGTCAATCTGAACTAGCTTTTTAAAACACCAAACAAACTTACTGATCAATAACAGTCGTAGACCAGCAGCTTCTGCGGTCAGTGACGTAAAATTTCTGTTGTGTTAATGTAGTCTGGCTTTGAAGAGAGTGCAGATAAATGCTTGAGTTTCCCGTCGTACATCACTGTCTGACTGCAAAAATAAAGCAGTTATGTTTTTTGTTTTTTTTTCTAAATTAACATACACTTATTTATTGGGCCTTTATTTAATCAGGTTGGTCCCATTGACATTAAGAATTTCTTTTTCAAGAGGGACCTGGCCAAGACAGTCAGCAGTGAAATACAAAGTTGCAGAGAGACACAAAGGAAGACAAAAATACAGTTCACAAACACTAAAATTTGCATTAGAATAAAATAATCTATTGGTAAAAAAGAGCCCAGGGGCTAAAATACATCAACATCCTATAGATCTGCCTCTAAGTCTTTAATTTTAGATTTAAAAACATATAGTAACACCAGTGTTTTGTGGTTTTTAGTGGTTAAAATTATTTTTGGTGCTCGTCCACAGCAGTACGTTGGGAGTATTCCCACTGCCCATCTACTGCATGTAATACACTGACTATGGAAGTACTTCGTACAACCCCACATCACAAAATCCAAAACATCACTTTCAACTTAAACATCATTTTCTTTTCCTTAATTGTGCGTTTATAGATATTCACCACAAACGGGGCGAGACGGAGAAGAGACAAATAGCGGTAAGCAGTGATCAGGTTGATTTATCACCCTGTTTTTTAAGATGTACGTAAAGCTATGAACCGCTTTTAGGAGTTAAAATGTATCATGTTTAATATTTCAGTAGCTTCAATCTGATAACCAACCGGCAAAAGATTGAGATTGGCCACTGTGTTTGTCGTTTGTGTAATGTTCTCAGCTCACATTTAAGCCCTCAGTTTATCCGAAAAATTCACAATTTGGTTTTAGCGTTCACTAGAGAGTGACAGTGGATCAGTGAGCATTATTTGGTGAGCTTAAAACACATCTGGGTTCAAACCAGGCTTAATGTGGTTTAAAAAAAAGATGTCAGTTTTGTATATAAACATAATTTCAGCAGCAGAATTATAACTAGATTTTAACAATCATAGACTGTAAAATTATGGACGTAGCCTCCGTGACGTCCCCCGTTTGTTTGTGGACTTCCTTTTGGGACTTGAGTTCAGCATTTCGGCTGTCGTGATCTTACGCGGAGGAGCTGACCGTATTTGGACGACAGGGTGGAGCTGTGGAGGCGCGAGGAGTGGATCTGACTCAGACTTTAGCGACGCCTCGCTGACAGCCCGCCCTTAAATATGCATAATTTTGAGCCTTAAGAAAATGTGAACGGGTGAGTTGTAAATAATTTCATCCCCGTACAGTTGTCCTGAGTGTTGAAATTAGCTATAAACAAACTGTTTTTGTACCAGGCTGTAAACATGTTTATTTTTATTGTAAAGTAGGCGTTTTGGGTGTCTACGGGGATTGACGATAGTTTGGAGCCAGCCCCAAGTGGCCATTTAAAAAACGTTTAACCCTTTCTGCTTTGGCTTAATTTCTCAGCTCCAGAGGTTTTAAAATAGTTTATGTAATGTTCTCAGCGCTTGTCAAAAACTTGAACCCGTCAGTTTATCTGAAAAGTTTATAAGTTGATTTTAGGGTTCGCCGGATGGTGACATGATAGTAGCACAGAGCGCATTAAACTGGGCTAAATGTGGTTAGTGGGGAAAAGTATTAAGTATTAACCATATTTCAACATACAGTTTGAATTTTCTTCAAACTGAGTCTTAAATGCTGTTAAGAGAGGAGTTACATGCTTCATCTGAGGGCTGGCCAAAGTAAAGATATTATATGGTATTAATATGAGATTATATATAGTCCTAGATATTTGATATTTTTATATTGTGATATGGAATAAATGTTTTTATGATTTTAAAAACTGTATTACAGTAATGTACTTTTCTCAAAATATCAGGCAGTTCTACTTGTTTTAATACTATCTATGTTACTAATGATTATTGATTGAAAATTGATTTTTTTTAAGTACCAATAGTCACTCCTACAATATTATCACATCAAAGAGGTAATTTGTTTTAAATTTTTTTTAATGTTTTATTGTCTCTAAATTCTAGCATTAATTAAGTGCTTTTGATGAGATTAAAAAATATATATTGTGTATTGAGATATAGCCTGAAAATATTGCAATATGATTTTCAGTGCTACATCATATATATCTAAAAAAATAACTGTTTTGCCTGGTAAACCTGCACTGACTGAAAGGCTGCATTATTTTAATGTAACTCTGCTTGTCCTCAGATAAAAGCGATCGGACAGACGGAGCTGAACACCAGTAACCCGGAGGAGGTGCTGCAGCTGGCTGCACAGAAGAGGAAGAAGAGATTCCTGCAGGCGATGGCCAAACTGTATTTCTAGAAGACGTGTGAACCACTGTCAGACGCTCTGAGAGGTGGGAATGTATATTTTATTTTGTGGTAGAAAATAAACCTCTTAATAAATACAGTTGCTCATTTGTACATTTGTAATCATTTGAAATGCATTTAAAAAAGTAAAAAAGTGAATCATTGACGATCAACAGCCCTGAGTTAAAAACAATGGCTTGTTACAACAGTATGATAAAGATAAGTGAGAAAGCTCATGAGCTGAAGAGCGTGCCCGTTAGTCAGTCAGTGCTTTCTGATGCTTAAAAAAGTGCACGCTCGTCCTGTTCATCAGCGTTTCCAAGTTACTGTTTACATTGAATTTACAGAAGCTGACGTGTGAAGCAGCTGCTGTAAACTCAGCTGATTTTCATCTATTTAAAAAAATGATTTCAACTGACCCTGAAGCGGTGTTTCACATATTTCATCTGACTGTGAACATATTTAATATGCTACAAACGTAAACAATTGCACATCACTTTCAGTAACAGAGCATCATTTCCTAGAAATGACACCTGACACTTCTTTTTACAACATTTCTCTTTTCTGGATTAAAGCACCCAGTTGCTAAAGCTGGCTAAAATCAAAAAACTTTGGCCCAGATTTAAGAGTCTTTAAAAAAAAACAAGAACAGGCACATCACCCTGGATAATGCATTCAGTGAAAAAGTTCACATCTGCAGGAGAAACGAGGAAAAATAAACTCCCACAGAGACTCTGTTCAGTTCACAGTCTCTTTTTCTCCCCACTGGTTTGGAGCCGTCACCAGTAAACTCATCTTAGTGGCACATTAACGCTGCGTCCTCTTCGCTCACACGCTTCCTCTTGTAGTTCAGTGTGTGCACATTTTCTCCGTGCTGTTGGGTGGAGTCGGGATCTGGCTGCTTGCTTCCTTTAGACTGGCGTACTCCTAAAAATTAAAAAAAAAAAATAAATAAAAAATGGAAATTTTATTTAATATTATGGTAATTTTAATTTTTTTTTAACTTTGATTTTAAATGCTATAGCATAATAAAAATCAAACAACAAACAGTCGTATGTTAAAAAAAAAAAAAAAAAATTAAGCCTAAAACTGCACAGCAGCATGATTCAGATGTAGTTTTTATTTAGGAAGGGACAAAAGTTTCAGCCTTACACCTTAACCCTTTGAAGCCTAAGCAAAAGACATGGCCCAAAAATTTGCAGAAAATAAGTTAAAAAAAGAAAAAAAGAAACACTAAAAGAAATTTACCTTAAATAAGTGAATAAAATTTTAACAAATATATTTAAATCTGCATCTAAGAGTCTAATAGCCTGTGAAAGGAGGTTGAAAGGGTCAATTAGTGCAGTTATAATAAGTTAAGTTATAATCATTTAAAACAAAATGTTTTCACACTGGTGAGTTGATTGAGACCAAATTACTAAAAGTTACTTTAATTTATTTATCTCCCGAGTATTTTCTTAATTCTTTAGTCAATAAAAAGTTATAAAATGGTACAAATGATCAGGCCCAACGTAAACTCACGCCTGACCTACAGCCAAAAATACGTCACCAGGACATTCATTTAGATAATGACATAGTAAATATATTTCAAACAAGATCACTTTGATAATGTAAAACTGATTTTTTTTCTCTCCAGCTGATTAAAAGTCGATCACGTTTTGTTTTTGAGGGATGCAGCTACACTTCTGGACTGAGCTCCAAAGGTACAAAAAAATAGAACAAAAAAAAAAATACGAACCAGCATGGCCATGTAGTCTGTGTGGGTCTGGACATTGTGTCTGTCTTCTTTCTTTATGCTGGAAAAATCTTTGAGTGTCGCTCTGCCAGAGCAGCCGACCGACTCCACAAAGGGCGCCATCCAGTTAACACACGGCTGGATGGCGTCTTCCGACAGACCTAAACGTGGACAAAAAACACGCTTAAATACGAGTAAATCTCGCTGTTGGTCACACAGTAACTTTTTATTTTCTATCACAGCTTCATATTCACTTTCACTCTCACACACACACACACACACACACACACACACACACACACACACACACACACACACACACACACAAATACCTTCACTGCTGTAATGTGACATTGGCAAAGTATTTATAGTTCAAGAATATTTTTTTATTGACACCAATAATTACCATAATAAACACAAGCCCCTCAGCTCTTTCCGGTCGAATTTTCAATCCATTATCTGGCGCAAAAGTCCATTTCCACTTCAATCTACATTTCTATAATAATCGTAATCTCACCTGAAACTTTAGCAGCGGTTTCGTGTTGAATGAAATGGCTCAGGACCGAGGCGGCCAACACTCGATACTCAAAGTCCAGAGAGTTTATGTCGAGGATACACAAGTCTAAAAGCTAGAAAAGTCAAACACGCAGAAGAAAAACATTTGACATTAGTCATTAAACTTACAGACATCAAGTGTTTAAATAAGCGTTATTTTCTTTCATTAGCTGCTTAAGACAGGAGATATAACCATTAACATAAATAATGAGACACATTTGTCTACTTAATAAGTGTTAATATATTAAGATGAGAGAACGCTGTGATAGCAGTTTTCTAACGTAAGTTTGTGTCAGTATTTTAAGCCTAAATAACGTGAAACCTGCTAGACACCTACCCGCGTCATTTGCACGTAAGCCTCTTGTGGAAACTGCGGATCCAGCAGGTCGGAGTCCGTGTGCATCGACACCATCTGGAAATAAAGCTTCAGCCAAGACACGGCTGTTTCTGGACAAAGGTTCCAGTGCAAAGCCTGTAAAACACATGTAAAGTACAATTATGTAAAAAATTAAAGCCTTCTTATCGAAGTTTAATGAACACAAATGAGTCAAAATGTGTTCATCGCACTAATAGTTTTACCTTCAAAATGATTAACTCCATTTGAAGGATCTCGTCTTCGTAGTAGGTTCCTGCAGTCACATATGCCATCTGAGAGAGCTTTGGAGGACAGGCTTCCTGCAGGGAAAGAAAACAGCACCAAAACCTTAAGAAATGCGTCAAGCATATAAAATACTCCAGGACTTATCAGCCGAAACACTCCGATATATAAAATATTTCTTCAGCGTTGTTCTTTACCTCCATCTTTGCAGCTATGAACAGGCAGGTTATGCCAATGAGCTGCAGCATGCTCTTTTCTATGTTATTTTGGGTAAACATGAAGCGGTCGAAGTAGTCCTGAGCCAGGTAGAACGTCTGCCGGTGAAGAGTGTACGCCTCGCTCACCTGGTGAAACACACACACACACACACACACAAAAGAAACGTTTAGGAACCTTTTTTTGACTTGAGATCCAAATTTAAGTAATAATATAATAATAATAAAATGTATTTGTATAGCACCTTTTATACAAGAAATGCAGCCCAGTGTGCTTTACAAGAAAGAAACTAAATGCACCAAGTGCTTCACATCAAAACACATGAAAGACATAATAAAACCTGCATGTAAAAACGAAATAAAATCTGAATAGAATACACAGAATGCATCTTAAAATTGATAAAATCCACTTGATAATACCAGTAACCGTAAGATAAAATAAGGATAAAAATTTAGTGCACAGAATGCATAACATAAAAGGGAAAATAAATAAAATATAACCCACTGACATTATTAATAAAATAAAATAAAATAAAAGTGATTAAATTACTTTTTTTTAACATTTGTTTTGTTTGTTGTTTTTTCTCAATTTTTATTTGATCTTGTGAAAATACAATAACTGAGAAAACAGCAATTTTAGTGGCCTGATGTTTCAATTGATTTAGTTAAGATAATTCACATGATTTTTACCAAATACACAAAAAACAATGAATATAAGTCAAACAGGAAATGGCTAAACAAATTGTAAATTCATCAACTACATCCAGAAATGTGAAAGACATAAACGTTAAACGGAGAAGCACAGATGATCCACGAGCAACAGAAATCTGAGACGCAGTTAAAGACAAACCTCTATCAACCAGTCGAGGAGGATTGATCTCATTTTGGGTTGTATTTTCGGGTGTTTCTGCATGAAGCTCTTGCTGTGTCTGTAATTCTTCTCCCTGCCGACCATCTTCACCCACACATCTTCAGGAGATCCCCATCTGAGACACGCAGACAAAACACAGCTGTCAGTTCAAAATATGGCAATTTATCAGCAACTATTTTAAAGTAAAAAATCCAAGATTTCATAGTTCACTGATATTCTTCAATGTGAGAATTTTCGTATTTTTCTTGGGCTTATATTACAGTGAATTAAATATTTTGGTGTTGGACTCTCAGACAAAACAAGACATTTGATGATGTCACCTCGTGTTTTTGGGATATTGTAAATGAAAAGGGAAAATATTTTTTTTAAAAAAGATAAAATAATTGGAAATAAAATTATTTGGAAAATAAAAACAACATAAAAAAAAGACAAAAGGCAAAATGAAAAGTGAGAATAAGGAGGAAAATGTAAAAAAAAAATAACTGAAGGCAATGGTTTGTTTTTGTTTTTTTTTGGTCTGTTTGGGTTTGGATGCATTTTGCAGGATGGGTTTGATTTTGGATTATTAACTCTTTCTAATGTTGCAGACATGCACACACACACACACACACACACACACACACACACACACACACACACACACACACACACACACACACACACACGGTACTGCAGTTAGATGCTGACATTTACACTAACACTCCAGCTGTAAACTGGCAGCAAAAAAAACAAACTGAGAATTGTTGAATATGTTTTTAGCGAGTGAAAGCACGGCTGAATAATAAACGATAATCACCCGAGATGAGGCAGAGGTGACTGAACCAGGGAGTCTGAGGATGTGACCTCGGCACCACAGCCGACCCCCTTCTCAGGGGTCCCGATGGGCACACGGGGCTTAGCGGCAGCTTCGAGTACCAGCTGGTTCTGAAATGAGAAAATAACGTGATTATAAACAAAGAACTATGAACACAAAGTATTTGTTGTGCTGATTATGGCTACAAGAAACGGACACACAGTTTTCATTTTTTGTTTAGTTGGTTGAATTTCTGATGGTACTCTTTGCTCCTTATTCTACATGTTTAAAAACATGTTTATTTATATATTTACTGCGTACCCCTCAACTGACTGCAAAAGAAAAAATTATAATAATAAAATAAAAGTAAAAGACATACCTTCTCGCACTGCAGCTTTGACAGGGGCTGAATCTTTTTTCGGTTGTTTTGCTGAAAAGACAAATTTTTATAAGCTGCATGTAGTAAATAAATCACTAATTAAAGCTGTGCTTTGCTTAGAGGTCTTTCACAGGTACTGAAACCCTTGAACATGGAGTAAATTGATTTATTTTTAAAACATGAAAAAAAAGAGCAATGAGCAGCCTGGCACCAAAAGTCCCACAGATTTACATTTTTTATTTAATTTGCAGATTTTTTTAAAAAAATGTAAAGATTAAGAAAACTCTAGAAAAAGAGGCAAAATGTCCAGAAACTATATTTATCATTATTATAATTACATACTGAAATTATGTTACAGAATTATTATTAATCTTAAGCACCTTTTAAGTAATTTCCCTGTTTGTTTTTCTTTTTTCTTAATTTTCTTTTCTTTTTTTCTTTGCATACTAATTTTCAGGTCATTTTCTTGTACTTTTTATTAATTTCTTGCCAATTTCTGTGTCATTTCTTGCTCATTGCCTTTTTCCATGTTTCTGAAAGAAACTAAACCAGTTTGCTCAGCTTTAAATGATTAAATGATGCTTTTTTAGGGCTCTTACCTTAGTTACTTTGCCTTTTTGCCCTGGAGAATTTTCACATCTTTTCTGCAGGCGACCGCTGCAAAAGACAGCAAACTAAACTCAACACAGAGCCGCAGATCTGACAACAGACCAACAGCTAATCAATAATGATCCATAAGGCAACAAAAAGAGCGCTTTACCTTCGTCTAGGCATGGCTGTGGTTTCTCTGTCTGCGCAAAAAAGGAACAATTTAAAAGCAAACTCAGAGTTTGTTCACAACAAAACCAGGAAGTCAGATGTAAACTGTAACAACCAGCTGCAGCTTATTTGCACAGCACAGACTTCAACTCAAAACCAACCCCGAAAAAACACATAAATCAACAGTTTCTCAGATATGAGACCTCATCATCATACGCGCCAACATTATTCATGAGCGCGTAAAATGACCACGCTCTGCAGCCAGCACCCGCCAAACTTAATACTACTGCTAAAACTGCAGTGTTTAACACTTTAGATCACATCTGGGGCACAAAGGTGCTGCAGGAGCCTGCAGTTGCATTAATAACAAAAAAAAAAAGACTTGCAAGTGAACCCCCCCCCCAAAAAAGCGACAACTGGCCCCTTAATGCAACAACACAAAGACCCTGAGGAGGACATTTTGTGCAACTGATAAAATACATTCAACACCATCATATATCGTATCATCATATATTATAAAACAAACCATCCGATGTGGTTTCTATTTATCATTTTTGATTCATGCAGAGTTAAAGTAGACATGACTCAGATGCATTATTATCTAACTTTGCAGAAACCAGGAAGAGACCGCAAAGGACTCGAAAGTTTTAATTTAAGTTCAAAAAACGCAAACTTCTGTTTCCTCTGCAGAAGTTTCTAAAACAGTCTTTACTGTCAAAAAGACAACTTTAATCCTGCGTGCTTGTTAAACACAATCACTCCGATTACAAGCTCGACAACGACCCAGTTTACAAACATATCAGCAAAATATCGCACAAACATCTGCTTAAATATGCGCATGACATCACACACATGCACCTGAATAAGTTCTGAATGTTTCAGTTAAACCAGAGTTAAAGAGCCTGTGTAACTGCAGCTTACCCTCCTCGGTTCCGAGCCCAAATGAAACCTGTTTGCAGTTGGCGCTGGCGCCAACAAATGAGCTTTTGCTGCACACTGCGCATGTGCACAAATACTCCCAACCCTCAACCGTTTAAGGAGGAGGTTACAGGAGGTTAACAGTGAACTGAGGTCAACCATGTTCCCATGGTCCTATGTTCCCCAGCTTTATACATTACCTTAATGCAACACATTATACTCTCTTTAGGGACTGTTCTTTATTCATCAGAGGAGGGGGGTGGCTGGGATCTGACTTTACTCCCTGAGTAACTATAAATAAGCTATGTAATGTTACTTTTTTTTTTAGTTTTGCAGTTTCTGGCCATGATAAATGGGGTAATGTAAGTGATTTGGCATGTTTTCTTTAAAAATTGGAAGTAAAATGAACACAAAATACAGCCATTTAAAGTTATATGCCTCATTTCCTAAAACAAAACAAAACAAAACAAAACAAAACAAAACAACAACAACAAAAACCATAAGAACCCCTCTGCCTCTTGTGGTGCATACTGGTGAGTATAAATTGTTTATTTGGGCCAAATTATAAATAAGACGAGGAATAAAATGACTTTGATGTAATATCACTTTCTTGAGCTCAGATTATTATTTTTTTTCTGACAGTAACGTTCATTCCACATAATGTGATGAAGGAGCGTCAGAAATGTGAAAATCAAAGGATTTTTTTTGTTTTTACAATTTCTGGCTATGATAAATGGTGTAATAAAATGTGTAAATTTGCGGTTAAGTAAACACAACATGCAGGCATTTAAAGTTGTACCCCCCCAATGCCAAATTAAAACAAACAAACAAACAAAAAAAATCCCTCCCTAGTGCCTAAAAAAATATTGGACGTGCCTCCCCTCTTTTGCTCTACCCCTCCCCTGATAAATGACGAACAGTCCCTAAGAACATAGAAACCTTTGAAAGGTCATAATAACATGCTTTTTTTTTTTTTTCTTTTTTTAGCTAGGGAACATACCATTGTGTAAACAAAGAAAAACGTTCCTTATAAACGAACAGCTTTAACTGTTTTTAATAATTGTATTTTTTTGTTTGCTTTAGTTTGTTCTTTAATGACAACTCAACTAACAACTAGACCGAGAAACCGTCGTTTTTTGAAGCCGAATGCTCTTATGGTAAATGACATGTTTGGTTTAAGTATTATTAAGTCTTTATTGTTTCAAAAAGGCGTGAAATGACTTTATTCTTAACTTCGTCTCCCTCGTTTCTTTTTGTTTCTGTCAGTTGTAGTTTCCGGCCGGACGGTGGTGGGCGGGACTATAGGACAGGACAGCCAATAGCAGAACGAGTTGAGTTGAGCGCGTGCTCTTTTGGGCCGGATGTAAACAAAGCAGCTGTCAGAGCTGTGAGGTGAGGAGGACACAGAGCAGCTCCACTCATTTAACACAGCTTTTAAAACTGAATCAGGTCCAAGAGTAAAACAGTATTTATATATATATGTTACATCTCCTCCTCTGTATAAATAATAATAAGAATTACTAAAGTGACTGTATTGTTTTATCATCAGTGAACTAACTAACTAACTAACTAACTAACTAAATAAATAAATACATACATACATACATCTTTTTGTTTTTTAGATTTTTGAAAATGTTTTTTTTTTTTTTTTTTACCATAATTTATTGACCGTCTAATTATTTTTTCAAAAAATACATCTTACTTTCTTTTTTCTCTCTTTTGGCCTAAAAATGGTTTAGTTCAAATACATTTCTAGAATCAGGCTTTAAATTATAAAGAATATTAAAACATATATAGGCAGATCTCTGTATTTTTCTTCTTCTTTTTTTATTATTATTTTTGTGCTTGATAAAAAGTCTAAAAAAGTTTAAAGTTTGTCAAGCTTTCCATTTGAATTCAACAACAAATATAAATGAATCTGTCCACAGTCTAATCAGTTTTCCTACAAGACAATACTGCACATTTTGGTTGAAACATGCACCAACACAGACCTGAGGTTATGTCGCCCCCTTCTGGTTTAATGTAGTTTAAATTCAAAATAAGTTCAACAGGATAAAGTACTGCAGGTGAGATCTTTTAAGGCTCTGTCAAACTATATCTTCCCTAAATCAACATGATTACATGACTATTGACATGAAATCACGTATAATGCTGATTATATTATTTTATTACAAACAACAACAGAAATACATAGAACAGTAATTGACATAATTAGAGTCAATTAATTGTGGATAATATAATTAATACTCTGTAAACTCTGTAAACACTATAAGTCATTTGGTAATTTAAATATAATTCTAACCTTAAATGCTGCACTGCAATTTCAATATAACAGCAGCATTTTAATGCCATTATAATGTGTCACAGAGACAAAAATAGGTAAATATGCTTCTGATGTAATAATTTTCAGCAGCGTGCATGTAGGTATCAGTGGCAAAGCCACAGGCTTCACTTCCTGTCATGATGCATTAATGGGAAGTTCTGTCAATCAAACACAGAGGGAACAAGAGAGGAAGTCACACTTAGAGCAGACACACTCGGCGCATCTAAATGACAGTTTGAGCAGAGACAATAGAGGCTGTTTCCTCCTTTCTGTGAACATGCAGCTGCTGAAATACATTTTAATTGTCCAACTGGGCTGTTTTTGTCAAGGTAATGTATAGTTTTTTTTACATCCATAAACTTCATATTTAAAAATTACTCATAAACTGTCAATTCTTCTGTTTGCAAAGGACTTTATTATGGTTTTATTAAAGCCGACTGCAAAAATAGATTTCTTTGCTATTTAAAATTGTTACTATATTTAATATAATTGTTTTTCAAAATCTGTTAACACTAGCAACTTGTAAACTACAATAATATATTTTTTAATTAAATTAATTGAAACCAAAAGAGATAATTATTGTCTGTTATGTGAGATGGAAGACGCTGGCATTGTCTTCTATTTTACTATTTTTATGGCACTATTTATCACAAGACAAGTAAGTAACACTATAAATTTAAATGCAAACTACAGCAGTAAAATACTGGCAAATGTATCCCCAGTTTGGTTATACCGAATCTGATGTATTTTTTGTGAAGTGCATTAGTTTGTTTAGGGAAACTAGGTGGCATTTGGTCCAGTTTTTATTTTCTCTTATTTATTTGTTGTAGGTTTGACATTTGAGACTGTATCTATCACATTTGGAAAACTATATTTATTTATAGAAAATGCCTTAAAGAAAATTAATTTACAGAGGTGGAGTCGAGGTTTAAAGTAATTAAAAGGATGAAAACATGCAGAAGTAGAGTTCTGGATAAAAAACAGATAATACACCTTTTTGTACATTTGAATTGTTTTACATGCATTTCTAATTTCAATCTTGAATTTTACAATATTTCCGTTTTTTTTTTATCCTTCTCTGCAACAGTAATCTTTCAGTACAACCTTAGCAGCACGTGTGGGGCAAATAAATCTTTGAATCTTTTTAATCCTTTGTTGTGGGTGATTCAGTCACAGGGGAGTGGAAAACATAAAGATAAATGTGGTGTAATATGTAAAATTTGAAAAACCGCTCATGGCAGATACATTAATTTAGTTGCGGTGTGATATCTTATCGTGTTTCACCCACACTGCACTCCATTTGGTCAAGTGGTTACTCCAAAAGTCCTGCGGTAGGTGCAGTTTGATGTGGTGTGTCAGTGAGTGGCCTGTAAGGGCTTGATGCAGTGAAAATAAAAAGTATTTTCCTCTCTTTTCAGCTTTGCAAAACTCATCCACTCAAACAGACCCACCTGGTGTCCAGGTGACAGAAGAGAGAAACAACTCGGCAGGGAGAATACCAGAGGAGTTCAGCAGTAAGTTAATTATTTTCTGCTATACACAAACACACAGCTGTAACAGTGTTAACACTTCTGTCTGTCCAAAAGAGGAAAAACACTTTTATGCAGCGATTGTGTGAATAAATTCTCGCTCCTGTTGTCACAGGATGTGGGGTGACCTGCTTGTGAAACACATATTGTGAATTCTGCAGGTGCAAATCAAACAGTGAGATAGCAAAGCATTCTCCTACGCAGACCCCGGTTTGCTCTGCAAGCGACCTGTGCTGCTCTTTGTTTCTGTGGCGCTCTGCTCAAATACACCCACGATCAGATAGTTTGGAGTGGGGTTACTGACTTTTACCTGTCTGTGCGTTATTGAGACATGAGTGACCAAAAACTCAGAATCTAAACGTACGGAAATCTTTTTCAATCAGTTTGGACATCCAGAATAACTAAAATCTTATTTGCCATATTCAGTTCAATTTTCAATTACAAATGACAAAAAATAATAAACGGACATAGAAAAAAATACATATATATGTATATATTCCACAGTGAATGACAATTCCAGACTTAAACCTCACTGAGCTCAGTTCAGGATGCAAACAATACCATTTTCAGATTTTACCAACCTACATATATACCTATAAATCATATTTTTTATTACAGCAGAACAAGTAATAGTCATGATGTCAGTGGTAATAGTAAAAAAAGGTACTTGAATGACATGCATATTCCTGGTCAGGAACAAACCCGAGACTTTGTTGTTAACTCTGCCATCCTAAAAGGCTTTAAAATGTTTGAAGTGTCATGCAATTTTTTTCTTCGATAAATGATAATGACAAACATTTACAATTTGTTACCATAGGAATCAGGGCTGTAGTCATGTATTTTAATTAACATTTTTTAGGAACTTAGTCAAACAGATCATTTCAAAGTATTTTGAAACAAAAATCTTACATCAGGTGTTTTCAGAGTTTTGATGATTTTGGGTGCCAAAATATGATTGAGGCGCCGCACCAGAAAAGTGCATGCACTATACATACTTTACACATTTACCTCTGACAGGGAATCAAATAAGAGACAATAATAACAAATAAGAGAACAAAAATGGATAATTTTGAGTTTAAAATAATCACTAAATAAGTCATTTTCTGTTTCTGTGTGTCCTCAGGTGACCCTTACGTTCACAGACTCTCTGGTAAATGCAGTTTTGCTCTCAGGATTCCCGGAAACAGGAGCAGTGATGTTGTGGCATTGCCAGCCGACTCTATAGATGTGCTGGTCGAACAGATCTGCCAGGATCTCGGCTGTGGCAGCACCTATCATGTGAACAAAACCAGCTCACCTCCCAACACCACCTGCTTCCACCGCTGTGTGCACGGAGACGGACGTTTGCAGAACTGCTCACAGACTGTGGAGGGAAACTGCTCTGTGATTACTGAAGCTGTTTGTGGTAAGTTTTTTTCTTTAATATGACTCAAGTCAGTTTGATAACCTTAGACAAAATTAATAAAAAAAAAAAAAAAAAGCTTTGGACTTAAACACCAATGACTTGTGTCCTTGCCAATTGATTGGACCTTAGCCTGTTGGACTTTATTGACTTTATTTAAATATTGTCACCTTTCCCAAAACTCAAAGCGGGCTCTATGTCATTTAAAGAGTGTACCACATATCGATTATTTTCCCTTCAACTAAAATTAACGCTATGTTCAGCAAGATGACACTTAATTCCCCAGCACCCCTTACTTTGAACAAACTAGTTTCAAACAAAAAAACACAAATTTTGAAAAACCTTCATGATTTATGCAAATTTTACACATTTATACGCTGTTGTTAAAATTGCATTACATTTGATGAAGACTTGTTTAGGACTCAAAATTAAAGTTTAGACTTGCAAAACTTGAGCGCAAAGGCGTGAGACTAACTTTTTACTTAGAAAACACTGACTTTCACCTCTGTCTTGTCCTGATTGTAGGATTGTAATTTAAAAGAATACTGTGTTTGTTTTCCTTTTCAAAGAGCAGTTACATTTGCTTGTAAATTAATTTATTTATTTGACCTATCTTTACAAAATCTTTCTAGTCTAACTAAGTACACTGACGTTTAGTAGACTACTTTATACTTCTACTCTGCCATATTTCGGAGGCAAATATCCTACTTTTTACTGATGTTTAATATAAATAACATATTCAGATTATTAATACTAAATAAATAAATAAATGAGGTATAATTCAGTATTAAGCTATACTTAGCAATATATTAAAAAGTACATATACTGTATTAGCTTTGCTATTATCAGATGCAACATCAGTGATACAAATACCTTGATAATACTAATCTCAATGCATGTAATAGAATATAGGCCTATTGTTGTTGTTATTATTAGATGGGCCATTCTGAAAACCGTATTTGTTTTGTACATTAAATATATTTTGATGCTTATGTAATACTCTAATCTAATACTAATAATCTAATACTTTTACTATGTACTTTTTACTATTTTTTTTCTTGTAAAAAAAAATTAGTTATTTGCAGTAGGACATAATGTTCCCAAACATAACACAGATTTAAACACGGTATTAACATCTTCTGTTAAGTAAATAGTCCAGAAACTAAATCGGCCCCTCAAGGTTACTAATCCAAGCAGACGTGTATTCTAATGCAGGTGATAAACTCTAATTAATCTCTTTTATAGATTTGCGATACAATACGATACGATACGATGCGATACGATACAATGCGATGCGATGCGATACGATATGATACGATACGAGATGATAAGATACGTTATTGTCCCTGTAGGGGAAATTTGTCCTGGACTCATTGATTGCATTGATTATTATTGATATTTTAATTTGAGCTGATAAAACTTAATTATTTGTGAGGATTAGAAACTGATGGATCTCTTCTATTGTTCAGTTACTGTTAATATTATAAGATAAAACTGAGATAAACTAGCAGGTTTTCTCTGCCCTGGTTCATAATGACAGCATGTCCTCTCCTCAGGGCACCAGGCTCTGCGGCTCGCCGGGGGCTTGGACCGCTGTGCCGGGCGTGTGGAGCTGTGGAGACACGGGAGGTGGGGGACCGTGTGTGACGACCAGTGGGACCTACGGGATGCCAACGTGGTGTGCGCCCAGCTGGGCTGCGGTTACGCCCTCAGTGTGACGGGACAGGGCGGCTCTTACCCCCCGGGCAGAGGACCGGTCTACCGGGACGAGCTGAACTGTACCGGCCGAGAGGAGAACCTGTGGGCCTGTCCGGCCGCCCAGGACGAGACCGACTGTGGACACAAAGAGGATGCTGGGGTCATATGCTCAGGTCACAGCTGTTATAATGTTTTACATATTTAAAATATTTAATTTATTTAAAATAACTTAGTTGAGCTTTTAAATTAATTTTTGACCTTGAAAACAGAAATTTGACAGAAATGTATTAGCTCCATGTCAACTTACGTTAGCTTACTAACGTTAGCTTTTTAGAGATGTTGAAGGCCCAAGAAAAAACAGCTAGCTAAGAAGAACAAACTTTATTTCTATCGCATATATTTTGTTAAGAGTTACTAGAAAGTCCAAAACACAACAAAACTAATAGCTTACAGCCACGCTAGCAGCTCTGAGGCTGAAAGTAGACCCAAAACTGAAGTGTTTTGAGCTAAATGCTAACATTAGCATGCTAACATGCTAACAGTTTTTTTTTCTTTCTAATTCTACAGTCCGAAACAGACGTACTAAAATATAATAAACAATTACGTAAATAAAGAAGATATAATAAAAAAAAAATGAAATAAATAAAACAATAAAGTAAAACAATAAATGAAAAATATTTATCTAAAATATAATAAACAATGACATCAGTAAAGTGGGCAGAGATATCGATCTAAGAAAACATGGAAAAGCAAATAAATTAAATATTTTAGATAAGTACTTTTTAAATAATAATAATATCAATAAGAAGTTATCAGTCAAATCAAATTTTAAAAAAGTAAAAAAATAAAATGAAATATGAAAAAGTAAACAATTGAGTATAAAAACAAGTAACTAAAACATAATAAACAAAATCATCAATAATGTAGATATTGCTCACATAAAATATGAAAGTCTTTAAGTAAAAAAGTTATTAAAATAAATATGAAAAATAATTATGTAAGACACAATAGAAAATAACATCAGTAAATAAGCTATCAGTAGAATGAAATCTAAAAAAATGTGTCAAAAATACAATAAATAAACAATTACATCAATAAAGTTAACTTACTTTAATCAGGGGGCTACAGAAAAGAATTCTTTAAAATATAGCAAAGCGTGTTCACCTGTTTTTAGTTTGTTATAAGGGTTACTGTATTTACGTAGATAAGGTAGGTTTACAAAAGTATGAGATTTTTTATTGTGATATAAATGTGTTTGAAAATAACATGGTTTCATAGCATCATGGGATACAGTATTTCATTGTTATTATTTTATTTAGTTACAATGATCCTTAAAGGCTTAAAACACAAGTTGTTTTTTTGCTCAACAAATGCTTATTCAAACTGAAACTGGAAACCATTTTTTTAGGGAAGTGTGTATGAAAATCCAGACTGGTAATTTAAGAGGAAAGGAGATGCAAACGTGCTGGTCATACCTTTGTCGAGTTTTATTTTTAAAAATATCATAGATAAGCAAATGTACATAGTATGATTTTCAATTTTCATACCACTGTATATGGTTTTAATGGTATAGCGCTGCAACTGTAGTCACGGCAATCCATTCAATAGTTGTTGAGACATTTCACCCAAAACCACAAATGTTAACCTCATGGTGGCGCTAGAGGAAAAGGTAGGGACCACCGAAATCCTTAGGGTTCATCCTCTGGGAATCATTTATGTCTGTACAAAGATTTTTGGCAAAGTCCTGCCAGTGCACACCAGTCCAGCTAGAAAGATTTGGTGGAAAAATAC
Organism: Plectropomus leopardus; assembly: GCF_008729295.1. Classification (NCBI taxonomy): domain Eukaryota; kingdom Metazoa; phylum Chordata; class Actinopteri; order Perciformes; family Serranidae; genus Plectropomus; species Plectropomus leopardus. Next base: position 2,931,373 of record NC_056480.1, on the reverse strand, counting down.
AAAATGCTCATTTTTTTTGTTTGTCCAAAATAGGTCAACTTTACTATTATTTGCCCATAAAATAATCCCTCCTGTGTAGCTTATAAAATGCAAACTACACCTCAACGTAAAAATATCAATGACTTCAGTGTCCTCGGTGGTGGTGTCATAAGTACAAAACTGCCCACTAGGGATTCATTTAATCAACATACTGCAGAGAACATTATATGTATTTCCCACCAATAGTCTGTATTTCCTGTGTGTCTGTGCAGAGATGAGAGCAGTGAGACTGACTGGAGGTCTGGACCGCTGCGCTGGTGTAGTGGAGGTCCACCGTAACGGCAGCTGGGGTACGGTGTGTGATAACTGCTGGAATGAAAAAATGGCCTCCATGGTGTGCTCCATGCTGCAGTGTGGAGGCAAACCGCAGCAATTCACCCAGTTCAATCCTCCTCTCGCCCACAACAACGGGTCACTGTGGTTCTATATGTGTGATCGACACACGCAGAATCTGTGGCAGTGTGATGAGTATGTCAACCGAACACACCTGTGCGCAACCTCAAAAGCATCTGGAGTCATCTGTAATGGTGAGTGAGAGTTTTTATGATTGTTAATGAAGTACATTTTATCCCTAAACAGCAATATTGGTAAGGTTTGAATTGGCCTCACATATTGCAACTGTGTCCAAAGTCCGAAATATACTATATGTGACACGACACACAATACTGGTTAACCCTCAAGGCCCGCTTTAATGTTAGACACACTTGTGTCGCTCTGTGCACAAAATAAGCTTTTCAAAATAAAATTATATATAAATATTATTTTCCTACTTTCACTAAGTTATTTTTTTATATACCAGCATCAGTCCTAATCCTTAATATCAAATATTTATTGATTTTCAGAATTTTAACCCTTTAAATGCCAGATTTTTGTCATGATGCCACTATGATTTTAGATGACAAAAGACAAAAAACTAATTATTTTCTATATACCACATGCTGTGTATATATTTTTTTCGTGTATCACAGCCTGGGATACAGTATGTCAATGATTTGCAGCAACATTGATTGTGTGACAGTAACCCAGCGGAAATAGCATGTTCTCTTTATTCCATATATAGTAAAAAGTAAAACAATTATTATAAGCAATTATATAATTATATTAAATTTAATTTTGCTGTGCTGAGAGAGCTTTTTTATCTATCATATCATCTATCAGGACTGCATTTCCTTTAGTTTTCCTTTGTTTAGAAAAAAAAACAGCCCAAAACCTCAAAATTACTCCCCAAACTCACTCTTCTTCTTTATTTTCCTGCTTCTATTTTCTCTGTTCAGGATTTGCAGAATCTTATTATTATTGTAGAAATATTAAGTTTTTGTGGAATTCATATGTATTATAAAGATTACACATGTGAAATATTTTTCTTTTCTTTATTTGTCAGCTCGCATCCACAAAGTGTTGAACTTAAAAAGACAATATTTTTTTTGCCCTGCAGGCTCCCTCGGGTTTCCTGCACCCACCACAGCCCCGACAGCTAATACAGCTGTGATGACCACGAGGACAACGGGTAAATATATTTTATTCTCACTTAAAAAAAGACATATTTAACAAGTTATGTTGATAAATGTTGTTTTGAATATTCTTTCACTTAGTTAAGATGGTAAGTAGAACAACCGAACACACACTGAGTCTTGGATCAGCTACCAGAAAATATAAGATCTGTGTGTGTTTTTTCTTTCTGTCCATCGATCAGGTGCAACCTCAGTCAGTCGGGCTAAAGGCCTCTTCTTATCGCCTGCGGCACTCCTCATCACCAGCGCTGTGACTCTTCTGCTCCTCGTGGTTCTCATCACGAACTCCGTGCTCTGCTGCCACTACAGAAGAAGACACGGTTGGTTTTTCACACTTCAGTTTGTGCTACAGTCTCAATACTTTCATGTGTTCATCAGTCCAGAGACAATCTGTGATTTTAGCAACTCTGGACTTGATTTAAGTTCAGTTCTAGTATCTCGGGAATGAGCTGCGTTTTTGCCATTAGGAGCTGTGACCTAAATTATCTTTTAAATCATATTTTAGTTTTTACTGAGCGTGGATTCAGTTTTAGATATGTTGTGGTCTTTGTGAGGATCATGAGATAAAAGTCAATGATCTTTTTCTTTAAACGCGTCTGATAGTGTTCAATCAATTATTTTTTTGCCTTAATTTTCTTCACAAGGGTAATAGGGGACTTTAAAAAAAATCTTGAATATTGGTACATATAAATACTTTTTATATTTTCCGTCATCAAAACATTGAATGGACAAACATATATTTTACATGATTATATTTTTTTAAAAAGTTTAGGAAGTGGTCCATATCTGCAAAAAAAGTATAAATAAATAAATAGCAATTATAAAATAATATAAAATAACAATTATTATTTATTATTATTATTATTATTATTATTATTTATTATTATTATTATTATTATTATTATGTCTTGACTATTTCAGCGGTAATTCAGTTTTTAAAAGCACGGGATATTTAATTTAATCATTTTTTTCAATATATTGATACCTCTAACTCTGATTTTTAAGATAAAAAATACTTCCGTTATAAAGCAGACACTCCAGGCTCAGTTAAACACAGCATAAGTTAAAAATGTCACGCAGTTTAACAATAATATTTCCACGTCTTTGTAATTATTTCCACAGCGTTCTTGATCCAGCAGACACGCAGCAGCACGCGACCTCCCTCTGAAAACCATCAGAACAGCTACCAGGAAACTGTCGACCTCATCAAGGTCACTCCCAACCCTCTGCAGACAGAAGGTCAGAGGCTGAACATGTCCGAAAATATAAAAACACTCAGTGTGTGAACAGAATTTAAATATCCTGGATACTTACACAACTCAGTCTTTTCTTTCTTCATACCTACATTTATATAAGTTTATATGCACAGTGGTGAGAAAGGTGCAGATCTGTGCAACGTTTGCAAAGCATATAGTCATCTCATCGTCGTTTCGTTTTCTTGTGTTTGTCTCAAAAAGCCCCCTCCAACCCCAGGTATCTTTGGACCCAGCTTAGTAGTGTTGACAGCACGTCAGTAGATACAGACTATGAGCAGTATGAGCCAAGCAATGACCCGTCTGTCCCTTTGTCAACCTTTCGGAGTGAGCTATGTTCTTTTATTTCTATTTGTATTCATTCCTGTGTGTTTCTCAGTCTTTGCCTCTTGAGATGTTCTCTTGCTGTGTTTCTGCATTTTGTGGTTAAGGCTGCTCGGCCATGCATGTGTGTGTGTGTGTGTGTGTGTGTGTGTGTGTGTGTGCGATCTGTGCAGATCAGCGCTGTGTGCAGTGAATGTTTGCAGGACGGTTTGTGATTTAAAACATTGCTTTGTGTGCATCATTTTGAATCCAGATTCTCAGAGGTACAGAGCAGACGTGAACTCTTTGATGAGGCCCTCAGGCCTTGACAGCCTCTTTGAGGAAGGTGAGTCACTGGCAGTTTGCAAGAACAAGACAGCGATGGAAATGTTACACTTTGCAGATCTTTCAGATAAGAAACGATATATTCCACCATACATTGCGGCTGTTTCCAGTAATCATCAGAGGGCCTTTGATGTTATGGAAGACCGAAAATGACATAACTGTCAATAAATAAATGGTATTGAATAAATAAATAAATAAAAAAAAAAAATGAAATGCCAACCAATTAAGAAATAATACAGAAATAAAGTAATGAATAAATATAAATAAAATGAAGGGGTAATATAAGAAAAAAAAATACAGAAATACAGGAATGAATAATAATAATAATTGATTTGATTTATCTTTGATATGTGCTATTTTTTATTTTCCAGTCCCTGAACCCACAAATGAAGTGATGGGAGCCTTTACATGCCATAACGGCGGCCCCGCAGAGGCTCCATATGCCAGAGTGTCAAAGATCTCGGTGGACTCGTTTGATACCTCCAGTACGTCATCTGGGGAATTTTACGAAAACACAAACGATTACTCTGCGGTCACTCCCGGTCAGTCGAATTCATTCACCTGTTCTTCTTCTCGTGTACTCACAGCAAGAAAGGGAATTATCACATTTTTGTATTGGTGAAAATTAGTTAAAATGAGTTGGATAAATTCTGTCATCATTTTGGGATATTGGATAAGGGTGTTGGATGTTTTAGTTCGAAAGTGCGTGATGATAATGTTTGAGAGGGTTTAGCTATTTATATATAAGATTCACCAACTGTTTTTGTACATCCTGTAAACCACATCTGTGGGTGTCTGAACCTTAGAAACAACAACAACAAAAAACAAAACCCTGTTCACAACTTAAAGGATATGAAAGCCAAACTGAAACTGTCTCATACAGCTTTCACATGGTAGATGAAGTTTTATTTCCTGTATTACAGATTCAGCACCAGGCCAGTTGCCTGTTGTCAACGGAGACCAACTTTACCCCGGACAAACAACAAGCCTGCAGAGTTCAGGTACATGCCACTGAACAGGCGGAAAATAACATCTGTAGTATTTGCTGATGTTTGTTATTATCCGATCATTAGGTGATGAAGACGACGGCCCCCATCTACTCGCCTGTGAGCCCAGATCAGGACCTCACCTCCGAGGATGACTACGATGATGTCGGCGCATTAACAGAAGAGGTAACGTCACCTCACTGAGATCAGAGGGACTGATGCTGCAAAACGGCACTGAGGCGAAACGTACGGCCACACAAAACTGAGGGAGCACAAAGAGCACTAATTTGATGGTTTGCAGGCTAAAATCTTAACATTTAGGTTAAAACTGGGCTCAGTTTGGTTAAAAAATGTAAGTCCAGGTTACCTTTGCTTCATTGGCATTTGAACACTTCCTTGTGTGTGGTAGTCAACATTTGAATTAAATCATACAGGAGTTAAATATGGCCTAGGCATCCAAAAATGTTATTTTGAAACAGAATTTCATGACTGACTTTGACTTTTCCAACTACTGTTTCCAGAAAAGTGCAGTACTATAAGTTAAATTTACAGTTACTGAGACCTGACATGTGATTGCCACACTGCAGATAATCATCACAATGAGCAAGTTGATACTTTATTTTTTTCCAGCTGTGAACACAAACTGTTTCAAAACTTTGGACACTTTCAAAAACCGGTGCATTTAATGATGCTCAGACATCTGACACTCAGATGCCATTGAAAATTGGATATAAAAAAGATCACACTCAGGCATTTCAAATTTTAGAGCTCACTCTGAAATGCGTCATGTCCAAGCATCCTGGAAGTGGACTTTTCAAAACAGCCTTAATCAAAAAACAAAATTAAAAACAGAAAAAAGAAAGCTCATGGTGATGGCTCACATTAAAGTCCCTGCCGGTTAATTTTCTGCTCTGAGATGAATGAAAATCAATGACCTCCTTGAAGGTTGGAAATCAAAACTGAGAAGTAAAGGTATATTTAGGTGTTCTGTGAATGTAGAATCCACTTTAACATATGTTTTTTATATATATATCTACACTGTATATTTTTAATGTGTTTGCATCACAGTTTTTTGTAAATAATGTTTGCCATGTATCCTCCCGTGGATGTAAATAAAATAAAACTATTGACTTCAAGCTTAATCTAGAAAATTATGATGTGCACTACATGGCCTAAAGTATGTGGACACGTGAACATTGCGCCCATATGTGATTGTTGAATGTGTGATATTGAAACCATCGGCGTTGTTCTGCTGCTATAACAGCCTCCACTCCTACAGGAAGATTTGGCACAAACGATGCTGCAGATTGATCCCAAACACAAAGAGCGTGAATGAGGTCCGACACAGATGTCGAGCTATAAAGCAAGAAAAATCACAAGTAAACATAATGTGTTTTACATAAAAATGCAAACAGCCACTCACCTATCTGCCTGAAGACAGTAAGGAACCCACATCACAGGCACGCAGAGATGGGCACAAATACATCAAAACAAATTACAATTGTTACAAATTACAAATACATATTCATCAAACGTATCAAAATAGAATACAGAATCCTAAAAAAAAATTAATTAAATTTACATTTACAATTAATTCACATAAATTTAAAAAACATATATAAATACAAACTTATAATACTGCCACATTGTAGGCATTATATAACTTTGACATAAATCTGACTTTAAACCACCTATTTAATGAATGGGCTCTGCTAATTTCCCTCATCACAGGATATTTTAGAACACATTTAACTGAAATATTGCCCATTAATGCACACACACACACACACACACACACACACACACACACACACACACACACACACACACACACACAGAGTAACTAATAATTAGCCAGTGAAAATATATAAGTTTTAAATTTGTCTGGTAGCATTTGGCATCTTCATTCATTTTAAAGTTGGAGGCATAAAAAAACTGAAAACAGCAACAGAATAAAGTGTGTGTCCTGATACTTTTGGCCATTTAGTGTCTGAGTCTTAAACTGAGTTCTACCACAAGGTGGCGCTATAGGCTTTTTAAAAACAGAGTGGAGTGGAGCGAAGCCTTTACATGTAAACTACAAAAAAACCTTGTAATTCCATAAAATATTTGCAGAATAAATGTTGTCATTACTGAAAGACTTTGTGACAAATACCCATTCAAGCTGCGCAAAGTTACAATAATGCACTGTATTTTTATTTATTTATTTATTTGTATTTTTTTATTGCGAGACAAAAGACAGAACACAGACTAAACTAACACCAACATGCTAAAAACAGCATGAATAAAAACAGTGAAAAAAGGTCAGTTAACAAAAATTTTCCACATGGTCGAGGAGCTCGGTATGATGTTAGTTAGTGTATGTGAGGTGTGTGTGTGTGTGTTGTGTGTGTGGGGGTGTGTGTTGGAGAGAAAGATGGGGAAAAAAACAGGAGAAAAAAGATAAATAAATATAAATAAATAAAAACCTAAATAAATTGCCAAATAAATTGTGAAAAAGAAAGAAAAAATTGAATAAATAAATATGAGAAAAATATAAATTAAATAAGAAAAAAGGGCGGGGGGTCATACTGCTGATACTACTGCTACTACCATCATAATACTAATGATAGTAGTAATAATAATCATAATAATAATACTAAAAATAACAAATAAAATCAGGGTGAGTGACATCCTGCTCATTAAAAAGTTTTTAAAGGGGAACTCTGGTCCTGATCGGGGGCCAACATAAACCGTCAGTTTGAAACCAGACCTGGCACGACTCCTCTTGGTCCATTACATGTGCAGCAGCTGCAGAGCATCAACGCTTCCTCCTGATCCAAAGTTACGCCTTGAATCAAAGTGATGTCTTCTTTTGTCTACGTAAATATGACAAACTGCTTCAAAAGCACCTGTAAAACTTTAATAGGGTGGAAGTGGCGAATGTGCGGATAAAGGTGGATTAGCTTCGGCTCAGCTAACGTGAGAACACAGGAGTGATGATGCATGAGACAGATAACCAGCAGAATTGGGTGTTTTTTGACTGGAAGGTATTTGGCAGGGAGGATGAGTGTGTGCAGGGGGAGGATATGGGGGTGAAGCCGAGGAGAAAAGCAGGAGGTGGACGGAGAATTCGGCAGAGATAAAACGTGTCTCAGAGAATCATATATTACACTCAAATTTAGTCCAGAGCTCTGCATCGAGATAAACAGGCAAATTAACGACCAGATCTCCTTATGAAACTCAATCTCTTTCACATGCCGGAGAATCCAGCACACACACACACACACACCACTTAACAGAGATTCCATCTAAAAGAATGCAGTCTGATATATTACAGATCCTCCTCCAACAGTTTGCTTTTGTTTTATTCTGCTCCGAGAGATTGATAAATCAGAACCTTAAAATCTGTGGATTTACAGTCCTGATTAACATCAAGGGGAAAGAAATGTAGCGCACCAGTTTTTCAAGTAGCTTGTAGTATTGGAGGGATTAGAAGATCAACCCTTTGTTTTTACTTTGTTCATTAAATCAGTTACACACATGGGATTACAGCTCCATAAGTCCCTAAGTTGCTTAAAGTATCCCGACACCAGATCCTGCCCGAGTTTAAACTTTTGAACTCTGTTTGGCGCAGGAGGCCTCGAGATGACAGTACCTGCCTGCAAACATTATGTAGCACATTATGGAACATTACAGCTGCTGGAGGTAAATTTAATATGAAAAATATTACAACAACAACAACTGCTTGTCCAACTAGCTCTTTCTCCCTTTCAGTTGTTGGTAATGTGTTGACATTATATGTAACACTGTAAGTTGTTAAAGTTCCTATCAAAGTATTTTTGGTGTTACGTAACTAGCTTTAGTTTTTTTTATGTCTTTTTGCTGGCGACAGCTGTGGCCAGAGGCATAATGTTTACAGGCTGTCTGTCCGTCAGTTCTATGCTGTTGAATGCAATATTTCAAGAAGAATTTCTTCAAATTCAGCACAAACGTCCACCTGGAGTCAAGGATGAACTAATTACGTTTTGTTGGTCATAGGTCAAAGGTCAAGGTGACTGTGATCTTGTCTGTCTCATTCTTGCAATATCTCAAGCACACGTTGAGGGAGTTACTCCAAGTTTGGCACAAATGTTCATGTAGACTCGAGGATGAACTGATTAGATCTTGGTGGTCCGAGGTCTCGCATTCATCTCATTCTTGTAAACCCGATATATCAACAACACCTTGAGGGACTTTATTCAAATTTCACACAAATACTCAAGGTCAATGTGACCTTGTATCTGTCTCATTCTCGTGAACACAACATCTGAAGATTGGCTTGATAGAGTTTTCTAAAATTTGTCACAAACGTCCACTTGGCACAGAGACGCAAAGATGCACAGAGACGCGAAATGAGCGCACAGACACAAAATATTCGAGCACAGAGACTCACAAATGTGCGCACAGATTCGCGAAATGCACGCACAGAGATGCAAAATGCACAAACAGAGATGCAAAATGCGCGCACAGAGTCACAAAGAGACGCGAAATGTGTGCACAACAACAAAGACACACAATGAAAGTAGTAAGGGATGTAAAACAACCACAAAGGGTATCATAAAAATCCCCAAAGACACAAAACTAAAAAGGGATGGAAAACAGCTTCAAAGACTTTCAAAATGACCACTAAAACTACAAAGATGTATAAGATTACAAAGAAATGCCAAAAATACCAAACAACAGAGGCTAAACGGTAAAGCCTGTGTCTTGCTCTTTTGTAGGAGAGGTGGTAGGACCATATCTGTGCCCAGGGATCAATTTCAGTCACACAACCTTTTATACGTAACTGTGAAAACAGTCTTTACTGTGACTGATTGGTGTCTTACTTCACTGTGACCTTGTATGTTTAGCACTTGACTCGGCCTTTGTATTGGCACTGCTCTTTGATTGCCAGGGACATGTTGCAGGATGGACTGCAGCCAGTGAAATGCAATGAGGTCATCAGTTTACGTAGCGCCCCAGATGGTTGCAGACCCTGGCGAAAAATCCACTTCAGCTTATTAATCAAAGCTTTTTTCCCCCCTTTGGCCTAGAACTGGCAAAGATTTACACTAATGCCATTAAATTCACAAATATTCCTCTCTGCGGATTAGTCACTTGTGCGGTGAATCGGCTTGTAAACGGCATTACAGCCTGCTGGGCTGAAGCTTGGGTGCCCTTGCAAGGTCTGGTAATAGTGTTGATTACTCTTCACTCATTAGGTTTCATTCACTACCGCCGCTAAGCCCTCATCAGGAGGTCTTACGCTGAGCGGCCGGGCAGGGGCCCTGATCCAATTCACCTTTAAAGTTCAGTGGACCTGTCTGGGTTGTCAGGGGTCAGTGCATCACTCCCCATGCTGTGCACTCCCAGAGAGGCCCTCATTACCTCATTTCCTGTTACTACTGTACCAGACTAGCATTTGAATCTTGTGATTTGGTTGCATAAACTTTGCATTGTTTGTTAAAGCTGGTATTTTATAAAACTGGAATAAAACAATTGGATTAATGAATGTGATAATCTGTTGTAATTGGTAGTTGGCACGATGGCCTTGAGGTGCAAAACACAGCAACAAAATAGAAATCACTCACATGTCAGAGCTAAGTGGCAACTGAAGCTGACAAAAGAAGTCAATGCAGAAGTGCCAAAAGTTCACTGAATGGCCACTTGAGGCTCCAAAACAGAGTAAAACCTCACCTGTTAAAATGCCCAACTTTACAGCAGAAATAAACATCCAAATGTGGTCACTTCTGGCTCCAAAAAACAAGATGTTGATGGCTGAAACACCACAGTTCACCAATGGGTGATCTCACTGAAGATACATGCATTGTTTGTCTTTAATTATTTTTATTTAATATTTTTTAAAGCTTTTCTTGAAAAAAGCATTTTGTGTGCAGAGTGATAGGAGTGTGTGTAATATTGAAGTGGGCCCTTAAGGGTTAATGAGCAAAACCCTGGTACTTTTTTCAGTCTTTTTTAAGGGGAAATATTGGCCAGACTCTGACAGAGTACCCGTGCTTCAGTGTGTCCTCACTGCAAAAGCTCAGGAGGCTCGTTCAAACATATGTACTTTACAAGAGGATTTAAATTAATGACGCAGTGATATCGACTGTTGTTATTACTTTTTACACAACTTGCTCAAGTTTTACCTTGCAAAAAAAGTGTCTCCATATGAACTGATATGGTCACAGATCCAACATCTAGGTCCCAGGTTTCTCTGCTAATCAGGAGTGATTGGGTGCACCTGTGATGTTCTCCTCAGCTGCAGTAATCAGCCTGCTGGGAGGTTATTTAGGGAGGTCGGCTTTTCTCTGCTCAGCTGGTTTCAGAGAGTCAACACCTTCAGTTGGCTTTCTGTGTTTTTTGTTTTGAGTGGTAATCTGAGTTGAGTGTATGTCTGAAGTGTGATTCTTCTTTTGGTCATTCATTTTCAGTGACTCCCACTTTGCTTGCTTTCACCCTCCAGTACATGGGCCCTGTTTTAGTTTTCCAAACCATGTCTCATTGCCTTTAGGTTTTATTTTCTGTGGAAAAGTAAAAGAATACAGATACAGTGTCATGTGACAATTGATGATGGTCTCTGAGAAAGCAGCAACCTCTGAGGATGAGAAATGAAGCAGTGAGGAAGTGCCGAAATCAGTTCCTCTAATGGCCACTTGAGGCTGGCTCCAAAACAGATACCCAGAGACCCCCATGTTAAAATGCCCAACTTTACAGCAGAATAACATGTTTACAGTCTGGTACAAAATACAGTTTCGGCCTTTACAGCTAATTTCAACATTCATGACAGCTGCAAGGAGAGTAAATTTCGATGCTGTATTGACACAAATATGGTCACCTGTGGCTCCAAAAAAGATGGCAACAGCTTAACTGCCAAACTTAAGGCTTCACAACCGAAGTCCACAAACCAATAAGTGATGTCACAGTTGCTACGTCCATTATATTTTCATATGGACTGTTTACCTGCCGCTCGAAAGTGATGCATCAATACTACTAACACACCAAATGCCTCCGATACTAAAATCTACTGTACTGCTGCCTACAGATTCTGCATACATGTGTAGATATGTTAATAGAGATTACCTTAAATCTAAGGTCATAAAAGCCACAAATGTAGTCTTAGTTGCACATGATAATGTGCACGTTTAAAACATTCAAAACTGCTAAGGATACACATGTTTTCAAAAGTGGGAACAAAAAATGATTTTTGAGTTTAAAAAGAGCTAAGGGGAGATATTTCTTCGGTAAATAATTCAACAGTAATATATATTTGAAAAACGACAACACGATAATGTGTTTTGCACCTCAGAGCCCCCGTACATTTCTCATAAGACACGTTTACTGGTCTGTACAAAGAAATGAATCCCAACTTGAAAGCTGGCCTGGCAGTGCAGCGTTTAGCTCATTAACTTTTTTTTTTCTTCTTCTTAGCACCTCGCTGCAGTTAACAGCCTGCGGCCTCTTCCCCACCAAGTCACATTCATGTAGCTGCCAATCAGGTCAACGCTGCAATTAAGCTGCTTTAAACTTGTTCAGTGGTGCTTGGAGGCCGTAAAAATACTTCCGTTTGAGTGTCAATGGGAGCCTGTGGTGGTTAACGCTGCATTCATGGGAGAATACATTGTGTCCAGTTAATGTAAGTCGTCTGGTCAGCGGGTCAAAAGGGCAACGTGACTGAAGGACACGAGGATGTGTGGTAGTCTTCAGCTGTTTAGACATGATTCACTGTACCGTGTTTTCTCTTTCACTTGTCCAACATTCAGTTTTCTCAGACAAGTTAAGAATTTATGGACGCATTTCCTTGTTTGTCTGCGACCAGATGGACTGAGGTTTATGAGTGTGCGGTGCATGTCGGACAGCGGCATCTCGCTCCGAGTACCAGTCAGTCAGGACAGGCGTCATCAATCTTAGTCTGCAGTGAATGGCAGATTGGCTGCCATAAACCAGGCCTGATTGCAGTGTGCTGTTCCCTGCGGAGGGTTTTCAGGCCGAGGACGGCATGGGAACAAAACCCTGCAGTCCAAACTCTGTGTGTGGGACACTGAGACCTGTGCCACACTGTCAGATAGTTTTCTGTATGTTTGCACCAGAGCTGGACAGGAATGATTTGTTTATTCGTGTCGATCGAATATGATCCTGTAACCATTTCTACACTCGAAAACAGGTTTCAGCTGGATGGATAAAACTAGAGAGTGATGACAGAAACCAGACTCATTATAAACAATCGGAGCACTCTCTGAACCAAAGCTGTAGCCACGGTTTAGTCATGGCCAGACTTAAAGTTTGGGGCCCTGGAGCAGAAACGTACTGTGGCCAGTTGGTAATCCAGCCTTATTAAGGACACTGAGGTTATGTCCTATGTGTTATTTCTAGGTTTTAGAAACCTCGAAAAATAAATTCTGCTGTTTAAAAACTAACCCTTGGTGTTTATAGTTTGATTTTTGCACACTGAAATTTGACCACTTTTAGTCCAACAAAAATCAAACTAGAAAAGTGCACTCAGAAGAATTCAGATATCCACCACGACTGTAGACAGTGACCAAAAAGAGACACAAAACAACTGCAAAAATGACAAAACAACTACAGAAGACACAAACTAACAAAGTGACAAACAAAGGGACACAAGGCAACTACAAAGAGACTCAAATAGGCACGAAGACACACAAAACTACAAAAATAACTACAAAAAGGGCCAAACCAGAAAGAGACACAAAATGACAATGAAGACATGCAAAACAAGTCCAAAAAGTGTCAAAGCCCCCAAGATCGTTGTAACACAAGGGTTTCATGATCAGTCATACATGTGCAAACTAAATATTCGGCTGACTGGTCCACTGATCTGTAAGTCTGGGTTCTCCATATGGCTGATTGTGGCGGTTCTGTATTGAAAAAATCAAATATACTAACTGGGCTTTAACTAAATTTAAATGTGTCCCAAGTGCAATTATCTTCTGTGCACAATTAATGAAAATATTTGCACCTTTCTATTATTTTTGCTTGCTTATTTTTACACACTGTGCTGCTGTAACAATGCAAATTTCCCCCACTGTGGAACTTATAAAGGATTATTTTAACTAAATATTCACAGTAGATTAGGAGATTAGAAAGAGATTATTTTAAATAACTCTGGTAAACCCTGACTTTACATGTTGCACCACCAACAGATCAAAACTATAATTTGTCCGATACTTTAGTTTATGATTATACCTGCAAAACTCAAGATTTTTAGCTCAGCCTCTGCGCTGTTATCAGAAATAGAGACTGTAAGCATTGCTAATAAGATTAAACAAGATGCAGACCTACCTACTTAATATAAACAGTTATGTATACTTTGTTTTAATATGACTGTAATTACCATATACTATTAAAAAAGGCACAATTCTACTCATTGAATTCCATTTAAAAAATTTTCATGAATATAAATTAAATATAAATTATTCCAAGCTAACAATGACCCCTTTTACAGGTTATTGTTGATTATTGAGGACTGTTTCCTATTATTAGAGCAAAAATAGTGTTTTTATCATATTATAATTAACCCCCGGCTAGAATTTCTCCCACTGTATGAACACCAAACAAAACCACTGTGAACACCTCGCTCTGAGTTCATGGTGCTGCAACATTAACGCACACACAGGGAAAAAAACGCATTTGGCACAGACGGCTCATCAGTCCAGGTGAGGGGCTCGATGAGGGTATGAGTCACCTCCGTTGTCACGGTTACACAGCATCGTCATTTGTTTGTGCGCCTCAAGCGAGGTCATTAATTACAGAGTCAATTTGGGACAGCCTTAACAAATCATGTTCTGCAAATGTAGCTGGCAGAGGTTCGTGCCAACAGAGTTCTCATTCAAGACTTCAGGCTCCTCGTGCAGGGGACGAATATTTCACCTCAGCAGGAGGAGGAGGAGGAGGAGGAGGAGTATGGAAGCAAAGACAGGCAGCAAAGATTTAATTTTTTTTTTTTTTCATGTTGGACACTTTGGACAGACGTTTGAATTTAGGCTGGGGTGAAAATCGGTTCGATATTTTAAATGTCTAATTATGTTAGAATTTCGAGTTTAGTGGACATTAACATGACTTTTTGCAAATGTTGGGTTTTGATCTCAACAACTTACGACTTTATCTGTTCTCTGTCAGTGACGCAGAATTTCGGTTAACAACTTAAAAAACAACAAAATACAGACGTCATCTGTCAGTATTCTGTGTCAAATTGACTTTGGCATTAAATGCTGTGACATCTGATTTTAATCACCTAAAATCACAACTTAATCTCAATCAAATATCAGTGTTTAACAATGTTGGTGGCTAGCTTTGAGGAAATCTATGTCTTTGTTAGTTTAAAAGCTGAAACTGAAATTCTCAGATTTCGTGTTTATGAAACTGCAGAACTTACTGGGAATCACACAGAGTGCATTTGAAACTTTTTCCAAATTATAGTATTTAACTTGAAAACTTGAAAACTTGAAATCCTGGCTTTTTTTATTCAACCATTAAGTATTCTGTAATAGTTACATTTCAGATATAAGGAGACTATATCCATTATGTTTAAATAATCTTGTGATTATACTTAATTTCCCTTTCCCATATTTTTAGTATAGTTTTTAAACTCACTGATCTCAAACGTGTGTTTTTTTTTTTAAAGGTTATCATCATTACTGTTATTCTTAATTTCGTTATTGTCCAGGAAGGGAGATACTATGCATAGTTTTTCAACTCTCTGACATTTCTACAATTCTGTAACAGCAAATATTTGGCAATGGCATTTGCTTGAACTGATTGTTAAAAACGATTGTTTCGTGTGCTGTTATTTTATTTCAGCCTCTCTTTGCTTCCATAGTTTATTTTCGATCACATGATCACAGGTTTTAGGACGTGTGTTGTTTTTCAGACTGAATGAGGTCACTGTAAGATTGATAGCATGACATAGTAGCTGATGGTGAGTGAGCTCGGCCAGCTTAGAGTCGAGGAACTGTGTGTGTGTACGTGTGTGTGTGTGTGCGTGTGTGTGTGTGTGTGCGTGCGTGTGTGCGTGTGTGTCCGGTCAGCCGCTCCATGCCACCAGCTTAACCCCTGGATTCTCCGCATTCCAGCCCAAAGTCAGGCACAAGTCTCGCCGCTGGTCCGTTTAAGGTGATTGACGTTATTTGCTACCATTAGGCACTACTATGTAATTGACCTTTGACCTCTCACAAGCGACCTGTTGAAACAGCTTTAAACCAGATCGTCTAATCTCCATGGGAAAAGCCCTCAATCTAGACTTAGGGCTCTAAAAGCAATCAACACCTAAAGGTGAAAGAGGGGAGCCGGGGTCACCGCCGGCAGATCGCTCTGATCCAGTCGGGGGGCGATGATGATCATTTTGTTCAGACTCAGCGAGCCGCACAAACACACTGCGTCCGAAAAACAACTCTGGTCTCTGACTCCATAAAACGTACTTTTTATGGACTAAAATATTGTAGTAACCCGTTACAATCATTATTGTAAGAGTGTGATCGAGGATTAAAGTTAAAGACTTCATGATGCAATAAGTTAACTGCACATGCCATTTTTAACTTGACAAAATTAAGCAATTCAACAAAATTTTAAGTCAACTTTAAAGTAGGTAAACAAATAATTACATTTACTGATCCCTTTTCTCAAGGCAATCAATCTTTTAGATTTTTAGTTGAATGTGCCTGAGTTCAGTTTATAGTGAAAAGTAAAAAAAACAAAATAATCTAAGTAGAACTCCCTCTATCAATCCCAGATTTGTTACAGGTATTTTAATGTACACACTAATACCATAATGACTAAATCAAATGTTTTGCAGTGCGATAACCCTGATTTTATGTCTCCGATAAGATACAAAATCAGACAAACATCTGAAAAAATTAAACCACAAATTGGTTGTCATTAAATTCTGACTAAATTGAATGTTTTGCAGGTTGACCTTTCTATTTCTCCTTTAAGACACAAAAATCAGACACCAACCATCTTTAAAAGCAAAATGAGTAAATTCTGGTATTTTTAATGGAAGATGAGCTACTTTAATTTTTGTAAAAAGGCAAAAAAATGGCTTGCACAATGCGGGGCTCCAGTTATCACTTATTTGATTCACCAAACTGACGTTTCGAGCAAGACAGCTCTTCATCGGACTAGATTAACACTGCGAGACACCATCTTAAATACGTTTATGAACAGTCGAGAGCAATCACGTGACCAGCTACATTTTTGGTTCAGCACCTGCTCCGAGTTTGGATTAGATGTGTGTGCATACTTTTGCTTCTGTTTTGCATTTCTGTGCAAATACAGATTTATATCTTAAGCTGAAAATTTAGAATCTAGTGAAGTGAACTACTCAGTAATGTATGAGAACACACCTCAAATTAAAAAACAGACTTTTGTGTAAACTCTATTATATTTCAAAACCTCGGCAAGTTTAAATTTTGGCTGTGAGGCCTCAGCGTGTGACTTCAGGCCGCTTCTAAAATCCACTCTGGTCAAGTTTTTCCTTGGTCGACGTGATCCGGTCTGACAGTTTGGAGGGATTAACAAAGGTTTGACAACAAGACATTGTTTCAAATGATACTGATCAAAGTTCACTTTAATCCTGTTAATTAAAGCAAAGAATAACACTGAGCAAACCCACGACTTAAAAGAGAGGTTGGATAGAAGACTTAATAGTCTTGTAATTCTCCGTTGATGCTTCGGTTGCTGATGCGGTTTCTGATTCGGCCTCAGAGCGTCCAGGCTCCAGAAACGTGTGATTGACAACTTTATCAAGGCCTGAAGAGCGAAGAACTTCGAGTAAACCTGCTTTATTAGATGAATGCACGCGAGGTGGGAGGTCTGTCTGAAGTTGTTGTTAATGCCCGTAAACGCTGACCTCTCCCATGCCATGTGCTTCCCCAAATCCAGATATGAAAAGTGGCTTACGGATCAAAACACGCTTTCATCACTGCGCTCACACTGATAAAGGCTGAGCGAGGAAGAGATAATCTAACTACCGTCTGTTCGGTGAAATCACGATCACAGTGAGAATCCTGACGACTACAGTAACAGATCGTTATTATTCTCACACGCAGGAAATAAACAGCTTCAGCGTCAAAGAGATAAAAAGCCAGAGCTGCGTATGAAAGAAATAAACCAATAAACTGATTTTTTTATTGATGAGAGCTGGAAGAAGAACTGATAACATGAACACAACGAATGCTGCATTTGATATTATTTTTTAAAAGACGACTTGTCCAGGGACTCGAGATGAAAAACAGCGTCTTTGCCTAACTATGACACTTTACAGCAATGTTTGCTAATGTGCACTGACCCTGTTACATCAATCAACGAGTTCAACGCACAAAAGGTCACTTTTAGATGGAAATGTATAAAAATTTCTCCATACACAGTTATGCGGAAGGTAACAGAGACCATATTTCCGAAAAAAAAAAAAAAAAAGATGTGCGGTAGTCAGTGGCAAGAGACAAATTTTTTTGATCCCAGTTTAAATAAATCCATGAATTACAAATATGAGGTCATACAACAGCATCTCGAGCGCTCGATTTTAGTTAACGTGTCCTCGATTTATGTATCTTTTCCAATTTGTGATTATACAAAAATATTTCATATTAATTAGTTTGCTTTTTATGCTTTGACCTGTGCGCTGCTCAGTGCAGCTTTTAATTATTTTTACTGTTGCAGCTATTCTTTTCCCCACAATATTTCTATTAGATTTTCCATGCTGCAAAATGCAGCTTTTTGTAGTCACATGTCACATAACATATAACTACTATGTTAATACAGTACAAAAGAGAGAGAATTAAAAAAACAACAATGCTCCATATGTTAGTGATCTGTGCAAAACGGAGCACGTTAATTAAACGATAAGTAAAACAAGTTTATAAAAGACAAAAAAAATCATTTGATCCTCTGTTAAATCTAAATCCCTTAAATAATCTATAAAGGGGATACATATATTCTCAAACGCTGCAGCTTCTCTGTGTCACTTTGGGGCATTTTTGTTAAATACGTGAACTTTTAAGGTGAAAATCCTCATTTAAACACATTTGTGCTTCTGTTCTGGTCAGCATCTCCCTCCACATTTGCTCCTTTCTTTGTTTCACTGCTGCATTTTTTCGTGTGTGCAGATAAAACCCAGATCCAGCAGTTTACGCAAAGTACAATGCTCCTCTATTACATCCATGACATGTAAAATATTTCCTCTTGAAGTTACCACACGTTTCCTCAAACTGCTTAAAAGCCATAATTGGAAACAGACAGCGTGTGCACCTCTGAGTCACAGTAGCCTTAAATATGTTTAAATCTTTATTATTTTCTTTCAGTCTTGGGGATTGATGGGCATTTTTATACTTTAATCAAACTGCTCTGGGAAACTTCGTGCTGGAGCGGTTTGGTGAATGTTGATTGGACGGATCTTTCGCCTTTCAATCAGACTTCGGTTTAAACCAAATGTTTGTGTATGTTTTCCTTAAAGTATGCATGGGAAAGTGCCCCCGCTGCCGGCTCCGAGTGAACGTTCCCTGTGAATAAATGCATGAATTTGTGTGTGTGTGTGTGTGTGTGTGTGTGTGTGTGTGTGTGTGTGTGTGTGTGTGGCATAGCAGCAGGGCTTTTCCGTCTTGTCAATGGAAAACATTAGTGTCATGCCCCCACAAACCCACCCACCACCCCCTCGGCCCCTCAGCCCCTTGTTTAATTCAGTCCATCAACACTTCCTCCTTCAGCCTGTTAGTGTCACACTGCATTTCCTCTCCGGCCTCAACCAGAGCGACTCGCCACAAACGGCCCGGTTCAGGTTTCCCTCAAACGGCAAAGGGCTTCAAAGTCAATAACTGCTTTTTTGATTTTTATTGACCCAAAGACTCGGCTCCCCCCTCTCTGTCTGCCCGCTCGCCTCCACATTTAAGAGGAATAAATTACAGTAAGGAGGACGATTGTGCCGAGGTTTGAAAGTGCTGTTGTCTTGCTTATTGCACCTGCAACTCATTTAACAAGGTGCTCAAAAACGTCCGCTGTTCAACACCTCAGAGCATCTCCGAATGTCTCAAGAAGACCGAGAAAGTGAATTCTCAAGGTTTAGAAATTTATCGTGGAGTTAAAATTTATTTAAAATGTCTTAAATTTGAGATATTTCTTTAGATTAATGCACCTACAGACATATCTAGGAGTTAGGCTCAATAAAGGACGTTTACTTTAGGAATCCAGAGCTTCACTGTATTTTAGAGAGAAATCCAGTAAAGCTTAAGGTTAATTCATGACCTTAAAATTGACAGTTTGACATGAAAAAAGAAAAGAAACAGCTACTTTTTTCAAAACTTTTTGCAAATCTAGTGGCCTATACCGATGGACAAATAACGCTCAGTTGTTAAGTTTTTTATTTAAGTACAATTTTGAGGTACTTTGAGGTTGTAGAACTACTTTACTCCAGTATTTCCATTTTCTGCTACATCTCCACATTATTTCAGTCACAAAAAATGTACTTTTCACTTCACTACATTGATCTGATGGCTGTAGTTACTTTTCGGGTCAAGATTTCACATTATGATCCATTTTGAAAATATGAATTGCTAAATCAGAGCAATTCATATTTTTAAAATAGATGTGAAATCTTGATTAAACAATTTCTTAACCCCTTAAAACCGGAGCAAATTGGTGTGATTTCTTGAGCAGAGCAACTTAACAAAAGATGGCCCAAAAAAAGTGGAAAAGTGAGAAAATCTCTTGAAAATAACCAAACACACACACAAAAGAAAAAAGTAGTAAAACAAAATAAACTGGAAAAATATCAAAAATGTCATGAAAACATTGCAATACTGCTTATACAAATGCATCAGAATTAAAATTTCAGTAATGTATACAGAATACATATAAAACTGAGTGAAAAAATGAGAAACATGAGTACTCTTACCGATGATACCTCAAGTTAGTTAATTTGATGCACTGTACTTGCAATGGATTTGTATTGTGGTACTTCTACTTTTACTTAAGTAAAGGATCTCAATCCTTCTTCTGCTGCTCAGCTGTCAGGAAGATAATTTAAGTTGGTACCACATGACCAAAGTATAAAATATTGTACTTTTTATTACATTTTCTGATGGCTGCACTCCCTTTACAGATTAATATTTGACGTTTATTGTAAGAGCGGCTCATAAAATGTTACTTTTCTCTTGTAAAAATGTTTCATCTCAAGGGTCATCTTGTAAAAGTTTGACACACTAACGTTTAACTTCATCTGAAGGTTTTAGAAAATCTAGTCATCCTTCAGTTTTCTCTACTTCTTTAGATCAAAGGATGGAAGGAAACTTCACTTTTAGTCGCTATAAGTACTTTTGATACTTGTGTTGTAGTCCTGAATACTTACAGCACAAGCAAGAATTCAATTAGAATACTTTGATTTCTATTGTTACTTTTTTTCACTATTATATTTCTACTGACAGAAAGTGTTTGAGAGCTCTCTGTTGTGAAAATTCTTAAATAACTTGATGAAAATATAATTTGGACTCATGGAAATAAACTACTAATGAAGACTAAGTTAAAATTTGAACTTAAATGTCTTTCTTTGAACTAGTTTCTATTCAAAAATGGTTAATTGATGCTACTTGAATGAGTTTAGTTGCTTTTTTATCATCTTGTTACAACTGAAGCACAAATTGGTTTGATTATAATTTGCCACCACAAAAAATGGCTGCAGAGCCCAGCGCACTTCATCAGAGTGATAACAATGAGCACATTTTTTCAGAAAGTAAAACTTTTGCTTTTAAAGAATCTTTGGAAATGAAGGCAAATTCACTGCGTCCTGTAATTACCACTTGTGGCCACAGAGGCCGCTGTTTGTCAAAAGTTATGAAGTCAAGCTTTAATTGACTCAAAAAACTAGAAATATGTGAGTTTTAGTGATGCATCAAATCAATGAAGGATTAAATAGTTGCCCTCTTTGTAGTTTTACCACAGAAGGAGGATTTTTAAAATAAGTTTGAGTGTGTCTCCCTGCGGGCGGAAAGGTGGAGAAAGAACAGACAATCTGTAGGTAATCAACCGCCCAATGACTGCCTCTGATCTTTTTGGGGAAATCGACTCACTAATGGCTCGCCTTGTGTCCTGTGTCATTTCCTTTTGATGTGATCGGCCAGTGATGATCAGTGATCTGGCTGCGTGTAGTAAAGAGCTCTCAGCAGGCACTTTTAATTACCGGGGGGACTGATTTTGGCTGCGGAGCCCACCTCGTCTGGTTTTTATTTCCAACTGCAGACTGACTGTAAAACAACACTACCAGCGCTGTCACCCAAAACCAAAGCTGCTCATGTACAAAAGCAGCCGGGGCCCTGATTATCATTCTGTGTCGGGCATGTGAGCGACAGTTGCTCTGTTTTTACTTACAACCCCCTCCCTCCTTCCTCCTTCCTCCTCCTCCTCCTCCTCTTTCCTTTAAGTATCTTTCTGCACACATAAAAACTGATGTCAAGTGCACACGCTACATGCTCTATCTCAGACAAATCAGAGCCAGGTGCGTCCGTACGAGAGAGTTCATATTAGAGAGATATTGCAAACATCTGCATGTTCTGCGTGTCCTCATCATTTAGATCCCTGTGTGACAGTAAAAGGCTGCGGAGGGGAGCGAGAGGGGAACACCCGCTAAAAAGTAACTCTGCCCGGTTTGTTCTGCTGCCAAAAGGCCTGACGGATGGGGCTCTGGCTACAGGGAGCACACACACACACACACACATGCAGACACAACGCACACACACATTTCATGGCCTTCCTCTCACTTAAATTCCCTCAAATTCATTTTCAGATTTTCACCGGCCAGCTGCTGAGGGATGCCACTGGTTGCATTATGGGACACGTATACCTTCACCTTTAGTGGGGAGTAACGCTGCGTAACATTCAGAGTCAGCGGTCAGAATTTAAATTTCTGACTTGTGCTCCAGGTGCACAACACCAAGCGTAAAGAAAAAATATAACAGACAGTGACGAACTGGTGTTTCTGTAGCTTGTCCATGGACAATTGCACACATGAGCGAAACAGCCAAAAAAAAAAAAAAAAAAGCATTAGGTAACAGACGCCATTACACGTTATTTTATGGCATTTTTAGATTCGATTAATTTTGTCAATCCCGAAGGAAATTGAAACGCCAAGCAGCTCACAGTAAAAAAAAGAAGAATCCCACAAGACAATAAAAACAAGTTGAAATCAATGATTAAAAACAAAAACGGATGAAAAACACAAAACACCGAAGGGTGAAAACCTAAAAAATATATAAAAATCAGAGGGCAGGGGGTCAATATTAGAAAAAAACAGTAAAAAAAGACAGAAAAAAGAGAGGATAAAGCATCATAAGTGCTTAATTCCTGTGCAAAGTGTGAGGAATGAAAAAGTCTTATTGCCATTGAAGAACGGACTTCCTAAGGCGTTTCTAACTGCAGTGCACAGTAATGTTTCTGTCGCTGAAAGTGCTTTTTCGGTGCTAATGCTGTTTAGTGCAGTGGATGCTGCTCATTGTCCATGATTGATAAAAGTCTTTTTTTCAGTCTCCTCTCAGCTGTTACCTCCACAAGCTGCACACCGAGGACTGAGCTGACTTGGAAAAGTATCAAAACGTTAATTCCAGATTAAATTTTGTACAGAGAAGACTGAGTTCAGACCGTATCCAGCTAACTAATAACATTGGTGATATATTTCAACATAAATTTCAAGTTAAATACATGCAAATGTACTTGCCGTTGCCTTTTTGTTGATTTCTTACCAGCTACAATGAGCGCCTGCGTGGCCTCCTCAGATGCTGCCATCGTTGTGTAACGTCAGACCGCTGAAGTCGGGTACATTTGCAGCGTGTTCACATGTAGGAACTCTGATTTTGAGTGGCGTTTCATTGTACTTGCTCATTTTTCACTTTTTCCAACACTTTTATGACCAAATACCTGCAAACATTCCCATCAGCTGACTCACAGATGAGGAAATGTTAGCATGCTAACATGTTAAGTTAACATGAAAATGAGGAACAAAACCGTTCTTGGAGACTCCCGTAGTTGAACTGCCCAAAAGTTATTTATTTATTTTTTTCTCTGTTTGCATCCTTACTGCAAATAGGGATATTATCAAAGATTTTTTGGCTGCGTGCCACCGAAAGGATGCACCAATTTTCAGACATGAAGGGACAATAAATGTTAAATGTTTCTGCTTAATTGCAGAAAACACTCCAATTTGCTTCCTGTTTACACCAGCACATTAATGGTCATGTGATATTGTTTTCAGGTGTGTTAGTCTGATTGAAGATTATTTTGGAAAATGATGCTAAAACGCTTGTGTGTACGGAGATCATTTTCTTTTTAAAACCTCCTTTAAATAAAAAGAAACACATTTGTGGCCTTATGTGTCTTTTTGTATCCTGTATGTTATCTAATTTTTATCCCCTCTCCTGTTATCTTTATTCTCTCGCTTCCTGTCTGACACACACACACACACACACACACACACACACACACACACGCGCACACGCCTCCGCTGGCTCTCGTCTTCTTCCCCTCAAGTGCATCATAGAAGAAGGAGTGGTATCAGGACTTTTCCCGTCTCTATAAAACTTTACCATTATGAGGTGTTGTGGTGGATAATGTGCGTCTTTTGAGATGTCGGAAAAATGTGGATCTGCTCCCCGCTGCCCTCTCATGAAACGTCCACCTGAGGCCACAATCTGTGAGAGACCAGAGAGATCAAGCACGGGAGGGAAACCAGAGGATCTTGTTCAAAGTGCGGAAACAGAACATGTGCATAAAGTACATGTGTTCAGATAGAGATGGAGATAGAGAGGTTACAGAAAGGGGAAACAAGAGACAGAACAGGACAGATATGAGGCTTCAGATGGGGAAGAGCGTTGATTTAAGAAGTCATATTTGTTTCTTTGAACACAAAGAGAAAAAAAAACTGGCCAAACATGTAATGCATAAAAATACTTTTCACATGCTGGAGAGACTGATAAAGTAGATCAATTTTGGTCAAAAAGGTCCCTCGAATAAAATGCATACACATTGTACAAAGATGTTTGATGTAACGGTGACGATCACTGGACAGCATCAGGATTTGTCGTCCTAAAGTTGTTTTCTGTTTGCCAGATGAAGGGCTGGTGATGAAATGTCACATTAAAATAACGATTTCTGCAAGTTAGAGAGCGTGCAGAAGTTTTTCTCTAAGTTTTGTTCTGCCCGCCCCTGAAAATCGTGTGGATAGAAGTTTTCTTTAGTCCTAAAGTTTGAGGGTATTTGCGCCATTTTAACTTAAGCAAATGAGTAACAAACATACAGAGGACTTTACCTTTGATGCTAGATTTGTGAAAAAGTACTCAAAAAAGCTGTACTAAAATATAAATTCCTTATCTACGCCTCAACATGTTTCAGCAACAAAATGGGAAAAAACTGAAGGTTTTGGTGTTTTGAGACATCAGAGTGACTACATACTATTGACCTCTTAGTCAAGTGATCAAAAACACTTAAAAAATGTCAGATACACTGTCAAAAAAAGAAATATTTGCAAAAATGTTGAAGAAATAAAATAATAAAAAAGCGTGCCAAAATACTGCTTGGCTTTAGTATAACAGTACTGCTCTGACAAAGAGTGTAAATGTAGAAAACATATTTTAACAGTCACAGAATGACGGAGAAAATCACAAAAATAAGCAGTAATTTAAACGTGTTGAATCTCTGTAAGTAGCTTTCCCCTCTCCAACGTGAAATATTATCATTTTTAGGCCTCTGTAATTAAAAATAATCAGTTATTTCATGAACTGGCTAAAGGAAAAAGGACAAAGGTTTTACTCAAACATTTCATAAAATGGAAAATCAACACATTTTTAACTGGGGTGCAATGCATGGTTTCAGCAACTCTAAAACATCAACCAAACTCAAAGTAAGAGACTGATTGACTTCACCTGGTGCGGAGCTGCACAGGTGTGCGTCAGTCAGCTGATGGAGGGCAGGTGCGGCTGATTAAGCTGGAGAAGCTTCAAAAGTCCAAACTGCACATTGTGAAGTTGAGTTCACAAACTACCCTCACACACACCAGCATTCAGATTCATCCTTTGAAACCTAAAAACGCTTTACTTCTTTTAAAAACATGGGAGGAGGGCAATGAGCAACGGAGGAAGAAATAAAAATGAGAAGAAATTAGTAAAAAGAAATATACCTGATAATTTGTTTTAAAAAAAGGAAAAACAAAACAAGGCAAACAAGACTTAGAAAAAGTGCATAAAATTATCACAATTCTGTGATGTAATTTTAAACGTAATTTTGAAAATTATGATTTTCCCCCCTACCTTTTAAAAAAAAATCCGAAATATACCAATTTATTGCTATTTGTGAAACATTTCTCACCAAATTACTGATTGCGTTGTGTTGTGATGTTTCAAAATCAAACCATTTTGTTCTGAGTTCAAACTTTAAATACTTGTGAAATGTGTCTGAAATCTGCACAAGATAAGTGATGTCCTTCCAGGTTTTAAGAGGTTGATAAAAACATTTTAATGTGGTGTTAATTTGTCCTAAAAATGCTGCAATACAAAAACAGACATGGGGGAAATCCTCACATCTGATGCAGATTACTCCAGATTATGAGCAGCACTGCAACCAGCTGCAGAGACAACTCAGAAAAACACAGAGACAACTCAGAAAAACACTTTCAATGTTAACATCTTTGAAAATGTCAGGGGATTTCCAGCATCATGTTTTTATTTCCTGAAACATCAATTCAGAGTTTAATGTTCAAGACTTTAATAATAATGTGAGGACACAGTGAGTCAGTTACCTGTGATAAGTGTTTATATAACATCACCACAACAAAGACACTAATCCAGACTCTGAGAGGACTTCTGTTGTCTCAAGTGACATTTAAGAAGACGCTGTTTGTCAGCAGCAGTCACCCTCGGAGGACTCACCTGTCTGACCTCCTCCTCCTCTGTCGCTTTACGTTCTCACTCAGCCGTATAATCCCTCTTCTCTCCTAAATCTGCATCAGTCAACACACACAGGCTGAGACATCACCGAGCATCTCTGAAATAAAAATAGTTCATTTTTCTCATTTGATTTATTTCAAACATGTAAAAAATAAAGAGATATGATTATATAAACAAGCACAAACAAAAAAAGTAATATTTGCAGACAATGAAAAGAAGTGAGAAGAAGCTCAAATTTGTTTAATCCCACCACTTCTGCATAAATCATTGAATTTTAATTAACCCGCTTCCTTATTACTTAAATGAAGGCCAAACTGAAGGAAATGTTCAGAAAACTATCGTGAAGAGAAGCTCACTTAATTTTATTATGGGTCAAACAAAACAAAAAACACAATTCTTTATAGTGCGTGTGACCTGTTTTACAAATATTTGGTGGATCAGTGTTCATCCAACCTTTAAAATTCAGCGTCCAGTAATTCATAAAACCTAGATAACACTGCACCGTTATTGCAAAAATATGCTTTTTTGGATTTTTATCACAAGAGAAGTCGCATAAGATCACTCAATGGAAGGAGCAGCCATTACGTATCAATTTTATCAAAAATTGGAAAATAAGGCTTAAGTTTTGTGCAGATCTTTAATGAAAACCCTCGTATTGCGATATAATCATTTTAATGTTGTTAAAAAATGTCTGGATATAAAAGATATCTATAAAGCTTTTACTTTTTTGTTGTTGGAGACTTCCAGGCATCCTCAAATCATCAAATTAAAGCCAACCAGGCATTCGGTGAAGGCAAAACTGAAAGAGCAAAACCCAGCAGCAAAGACGACACACGAGAAGTCACGA
The DNA here is from genome assembly GCF_008729295.1 of Plectropomus leopardus. Taxonomy (NCBI): domain Eukaryota; kingdom Metazoa; phylum Chordata; class Actinopteri; order Perciformes; family Serranidae; genus Plectropomus; species Plectropomus leopardus. Next base: position 2,904,154 of record NC_056480.1, on the reverse strand, counting down.
AGGTTTACTCAACAAACAGCAGTAACAGGTCTGTTCCCTCGTGTGTCAGTCAGAGCGCTTTGAGGATTTCCACCCTGCGTTTACCGGAGCAAACACAGAGGTCAAGATGACAAAACATCACTTTCGCTTGTGGACTCAAAGCAAACAAGCGAGACACGTGTTGGATTTATATCGAATAAATACATGAGGGGAAAGTTTTCTTTCTTTGACAGAGATTTCTTGGACTCACATCACATGTTGTAAAAGATCTTTATCGAGATCTCGGGCCCTGCGCTCGCTCTTTATCCCTTCTCCTCCTCTCGACTGCACTGTGGACATGTGTGAAACATTTAACATCACGAAAAAAAAAACAAGCTCCCAGTGATTCTCCCCCCTCTTCTCTCTGATAACAATCCTGCACTCGATTTACACCCGGCTTTGTTTCCCCTGCAAATATTTTTTCTCCATCTCGCTGCAAATCTGCCACAGTGAGAGACAGTGCAGAAACGCCTCCGTACGCCGCTATAGAGACGCCACATTCCAGTCTTTTGTCCTCCGCTGGCTGTTCAGAGCAGCTGCTTCAAACCGGACGCCCCTTTTTTATATCTCACCTTGTTGTTTGAGGGGGGGCCACAGCGACCCTCACAGAGCATCACACACATTCCTTCCCCTCGCCCTCCCTTCTTGATTGCTGCTTTTTCTAAGGGGGACGTCGTTTAATGTCCGGAGACAATGCCCCACTTGACCTTTGACCCCGGTGAGGAAAAGCCAGGCTTAATCTGATGTTGAGATCCTCCACCGCCATTGTCTGTGAGGCAGGGGACCCAGTGTGGCTCTAGACTAAAGGGGAGGGGGGGGTCTGTCACTACATCTGCACACCAATTTGTTTGTCACATATTGCCCCAGCGACCTCGGAGACACACAGCCCACCCACCCGGGGAAGATGGCGCTCTCTCCACTCGTCTGCTGACCCTGTTTTCACCCTGCAGACTGTCGCTCGCCCGCTCGTCCCCTCGACACCGCAGAGGAAACGAATGCGTCTTTAGGCTCCTCGCCACGTGTTTATATTGATCAGTAGCAGGTTTGAATGCACATCCAACGACAACGAGGACGACAACTTCCGCTCCACATTTTTTGACGTCTGGAAAAGTCGCATACAACTGATACTTTCCGTCTCTTAAAGGAACATTTTGGCTTTTTGGTAAATCCATTATTTGCTTTCTTGCTGAGAGTTGGCCGCCCAGTCGGCAGAAGAAAATGTACATTTCTAGAAACCACAAAAACGCATCTGCACAACTCATATGTATCATATCCATGTATATATTTCTATAATAACTGTAATGGTATGCATGCTATTGTATGTAACCTTGATACCTTTTTTTTACTTTTTCTTTACTGAAAGCCTCACTCAGGATAGGAATTGGAAACTAGCAATAGCTATGATCACTACAGGTGAAACATCTGTTACATCCGTTCATTTGCATTGTCCCTATCAAATAAACAATTGAATAAATAAATAAAATAAAGTAACATAGTTATTATCACTGTGAGGTGGAGGGGGTGATGGACAACTTGTCAACTGGGCAAGACGCCTGCCAAGCTGCAGACCACTGAAGACCATCTTGGCAAGAAATGCAGCAATGTATCACTAAAAAACACCTGCTTTTTGGGTCACTCTCCCAGCAGGAAAAGTCAGCCTGTTCTCACTCCAAAGTCGTCAAATATGGACGCTTTTGCAGCTGTATGATATGCCGCCGGATGGTACTGGTGGTGTAATATGTAAAAGCGGAAGTCCACTGACAAACTGGTGATATTTGACCACTTGAGATGTGAGAAATGCAGCAATAGCACTGCTCCGATAGGACATGCATTGATGTCTGTAAGAAATACAGCCATTTTTTGGAAATGGAAACACTTTGAAACACAGCTGTCTCAGTAGAAAACAACCACCTCTTTGTGGCACTAAAAAAAAAGCAATAGGTCACTGAAAAACACCTACTTTTTTGGCTAAAAAAATGCTGGAAACACAGCAACATATCTGGTTTGTTGTTCTCAAGCATTGGTCCGTTGAACTGAAAGAGCATTTTGAATTTCTGCAGAACTTTAACTTTCAATGATCAACTGATTTGACCCAAAAGAAGCTGTTAATTTCTGGCTTCATTGATAATTAACTGCTCTGATTAATGAGTAATGAGTGGGACATTGTGACACAGTAAGTGTTAGTAAAATAACAAAAATAAATAAATAAAATATTTAGGAAATTTCACACTTCAACAAGATGTTAAGTTAAAGACATTTTAATTTGCTTGTTTCTCTAAACATCTTACAGTTCACACAGTTTATAAGAATAGATTAATTTGGTTAAACAATTTTACTGATTATTTTACTGTGTAAAAATACATTTTCTGCTGTAATAAGGAGAACAGAGATGAATTTATGTTACTGACAGTAACAATCATTAGAATATATTATTTTCAGACTCCAGTAAATAATACAAAACAAAATATAAGAGGCTAAAATGTGGCACTAATGTTTTAAACAACAGTACAGCCTAAAAAAAGAGTTCACCAAACAAAGAAAATATATCTATTTCTTTGGTGAATAATTATTTCCTGTGTGTTTTATACAACAGAAACATTGATAATATTCACAGTCTGTGACCAGATCATGGCTGTCACGTTTCATTACCAAAACATTACCCACATGTGTTTATTTGAACCTGAACATCCAGATGTGTGACTCATGCCGTCTAGAACAAAGCGGACGATAAAAAGAAAAGAAATAACTTATCATAGAACATAAATTATCATTTCCAAATATTTACACATGGTACCTCTGAACATCAGTGCATCACAGACAAAATTATGCATCTCCTCAATGAAAAAGTAAACTGGTGAGAAACCCTGCGCTGTTTTTTTTGTTTTTTTGTCAGATGTACAGATGGTGGTTCAATCTGGAGAAAAAAGGACTTCACGTTCTCTCCAGCACTCGAGGACGTTCCCTGAGTCGTAGGCCATGTCAAGTGCCGAAAATCTGCTTTTTATTCCTGGCAGAGAAGTCACGCGAGACGTCCATCATGGGAAAAATGTTAACCTGAAGTTTATCATTCAGTTAGAAGAAGAATTGGGCCACAAAAGTGTCATTTAATATCACATATATTAAATGATCATATTCATGTTATTTTCATAGCTCATTAAAATTTAGTGTCCCACAGGCCAAACTGTGGGTGGCAAAAGGATCAAAAGTGTTTTACTTTTCCGCTGACAATAATTATATGAGATTAAAAAAAAAATCTTAAATGGGGGATACATAATGCCTCTTTTAAAGTAATACTTCAGCATTTTTGCAAATGATTTGCTGTCTTGCTGAGAGCTAAATAAGAAGACTGATATCATTCTTGGGTTTGTATCAAGCAGCAACGTCTAGAGTTAAGAAGTGAAGCCAAAATGCACGTGACAAAAACTGCAATTCCTCTAATGTCCACTTGAGGCTGGCTCCAAAAGCGAGTTAATCCCCATAGAGCCCCATGTTAAAATTTAACAGCAGAAATATAGTTTTGGTCGCTACAGCTAATTTCAACATTCATGAAAACTGCACTTTTTATGTATTAAAGCTTAAAGTTACTGATAATTAAGGGCAGGCGGCTTTAGTGACAGGCTGGCTGCAGATAGTGTCCTCAGGTTGCCAGTCAGATCCACCACTCCTCAAACCGATGTTTTCCATAACAATAGCTTCATCCATTAATGTTATGTCTATGTCTGTGGTTTGTAAGCTCATCTGCTGCTGACTGCAGCTTAAAAGTTTGTGCATAAAAACTTAAGTAGAAAAACTACAACCTTTGATTTTATGCATAGCCAGGTGAGCTGTTTCCTCCTGTTTCCAGTTTTTATGCTAAGCTTTGCCAACTGGCTTCTGGCCGCAGATTTATTTATAGACCATGGACTTTAATAATAGACGGCAGAACAAAAATGGCGCCTACGCCAAAAAAGGTTTCTAGCTTCCGGGTTTACTTCGCAGCCCACTCGGCTCTGGGAAATATAAAACCACCATGACTCAAAAATCATGACAGAAAGAGTCATAATTGGCCTTGTTTTTAGTCTGAGTCGTCCTGTCAACAGATAAACAGACGTCTCTCACAATGGTGGTTTATGGGGACAACGCTGTCTGGGCTGCAGGGGATTTTTTTTGCTGCAATACCGCAAAGGACCACTGTGAGAAAACTGCTCCAAGGGAGAGCAGCTTTCCTGGGGGCATGAGGCAGACAAGTGAGCGTAACAATCCTCTCATGTAAATCTCAGCAAGAAAGTAAATAATGCCAAATGTTGAACTCTTCTTTAAAACCTTTTGTTGATTTGGTGACACAGATTATATAAAGTTTAACAAGTTTATCTCTCATATATCCATGAATATGCAGTCAACATACTGAAAAAATGAGGTATTAAACATGACCTTGGTAGGTGCATGGTTAGAAAATGCATCACTAAGTTTTTAAGTCTCCATCTTTCCTTGGTTCAGCTGCAGCCTCGTCACCACAGACTGTAATGCTGTTCGATTCCCACAAATCAGACGAGGTCATAGTGAGGTCGGATCCACTACCTGCAGCCACAAGACTCCACCACCATGTCCTCGTACTGTTTGTAGACCACATTGTTTCCTGAGTCGATGTAGAGGATGCTGATGGGGCTGAGTTTGGACGGGGCGCAGCAGCTGGGGGGCATGTTGCTGGGGTTCATCGAATTCATCAGAGTCTGGATGATGGCGTGGTTGGTGGGCTCGAGGTGGGAGCGCAGGGGGAAGTCGCACACCCCCTCGCAGTGGTACGCTTCATAATCCAGCGGGGCGATGATCCAGTCGTCCCAGCCAAGATCTCTGAAGTTGACGTGCAGCGGCTTCTTGCTGCACCTGGATTTGGACTTCTTGCCATGTCTCTTCCCGTGGCGCGTTTTGGACGCAGCCGTCCTCCTCCTCCTGCTGGTTTTGGCACCAGGGCCCCTTTCTTTGACCTTTCTTTCCAGACCCAGCAACGCTCTCCCCTCTCTCCTCTCGCTGAAGAGCGTCTGCCTCTTCTTGGACCTGGTGAACACCACCAAGATGGCCTTCTTCTGCTGAGGCCTGCCGTGCCGGTGCAGGCCCAGGAGGTGCAGGTCCAGCTCCCTCTCCGGGTTGTCCAGCATGCCCCTGAGCTCCAGGCAGAAGTGCTTCCCCTGGCTCTGGTGATGCTGCTCTTTGAATATTTCCCACACGTCCAACACCTCCCACTTGGGCCCCTGGGAATCCTGCAGGTCCAGTGTTTTGGAGTCGAGCAGCTGCTGGTCGTGGCAGGAGAGGAGCTGGATGTCCACGGGCTCTGTTTCCGATATCCTGAAATTCCCAGACGCTTTGGTGTATATTCTGAGCTCGGCTCCCAGCACCTCCGCCTTTTTGGAGAGCGTTGAGACGTCGAACAGATACTGCTGTCTCCTCAGAGGGGAGAGTGGGAGGTCATCTGTGGAAAGCATTAAAACAGCAGGGTCAGATGCATTCTCGCGGGGATGATGTACATACCACACTGTAAAATCTGACAAGCTGATTTTACTTCACAAAATCTTGGAGAAAAGAGTACATGTAAAGAATTTACCTAAGTAACACAGACATATACTTCATATATCATTAATAAACTGACTTAAATATTTGTTCATTTACTTAATAATGTGAAGTTTTCACATAACAATGACAACTTGTCAGAAATGTGAAAATCCAATGATAATTTCTATTTTTACAGTTTCTGGCTGTGATAAATTGTGTCATTTTGGGGGATTTTTTTTATTTTGGTGGGCCCAGATTTTGGAAGGCATGTTTTCTTTAAAAATTGAAACAAAAAAAGCAAAAAAAAAAAAAAAAAAAAATTACTGAATTCACACATTTTAGAGAAAAAGAAGATCCCCAATTAAAAAACAAACAAACAAACAAACAAAAAATCACCAAAAATTTTTAAATAAAAATTAGTCACCAAAATTTTTAAATAAAAATATATAAAATCTAATTTAAAAGAAAACATGTCAAGGGGTTTGGAGGCCATGTTTTATTTAAATATTTGGGATTTTTTCTCCCCCAATGTGCTCAAATCCTAGAAATGCCCACGGTTTTAACAACTTGCCCTTTATTCTTGCAATATGTTTTATTTCATTGTTATTGACATTTCCTCAGATAAAATTGAATATGTGGTAATTTAATGTGTGGACCTTGAACTAATGGCTGAGGAGAAATCTGGACCCAGCAGCTGAACCAGTTTGGAACCAGTGACTGAAGGCAATCGGTTACCTAAATTCTACAAAACAGCTGTTTAATTAAGTCAGACTAAGAAAGAACAAGTTAATTTCATTTGTTATTTTTAAGTTGAAACAAATTTTAAGTACAGCTGGATATAAAACATAACTTAAGACTAATAGTTATAAATACTTACCTTTTTCACGAAAAGTTTCCTATGGTTTTTTTTTTTTTTTTTTACTTTTACTTAACATTTTACAGTGCACAGATGAGGAATCTGACAGGAAAAATCCCACTACTGTCTGCACTGAGTTAATCTGGGAGACAAAGTATGAGTCATGGCTGTTAAATCAGTCCTACCTGCAGGCACACACACATGTACGCGCACATACACACAGTACAGCTCCTCATACCTTCTCCATGATCCACAAAACTTGCAATAGTGTTGGCAGCTTTTGAGGAGCGAAAGAAACTGGCGTTGAGTCCCAGTCTCTCCGCCGTGGAGAAGGTCTTGTAAATAGACAGCATGTAGTCATGAGGCTCCACTGAGTCTTTAGATGTCGCTTTATTGCTTCTGTCGATGGATGGCGGCGCGTAAAACTCCTTAAAAAACTTGGAAACTTCTTGTCCATCAAAAATCCTCGTCACCTTGCTGCTCTTCGGCGCAGCTGGAGGGAAGATGGCAAGAGAGTGAAAACAGGGGATTTCCAAAATAAACACGAGAGCGCCGCAGAGGAAAGCAAAGTGATAGAGATCCATCCTCTGCTCTCGCCCTGGATCAGAGCCGGAGGCTGAGCGGTGGCCGCCGGGGCGGTGGAGGGGACCACGGGCAAAGCCGGAGCTGAACTCTGCATCCACTCTGCAGCAAGTGGCTGCTCCGCAAAGTGCGCACAGCTCCGGAGGACAGGCGGTGCAAAAGTTAGAGAAAAAGGGGGGACGAGAACACGCCCACATTGTACTGTTATCGTTAAGGCTAAATAGAGGGCGCAAATTAAGGCTGTAAAACTAATTGTTCCTCTGTCGGCTGTCACCTCCCTCCTGAGGAGGCAGATGTGCGCTGAAAGGATGATCCTTAGCTTCTGGTGCTTTTACGCATTTTAGTTTCAAACACAAAACCTGCTTGTTCAAAATGGCTCAACATTTGTAGTTTTTTTTTCTTTTCTCAGTTTTATAAGTTTCTTTCTGTTCAAGCAAAACTTTCAATGTTACTGCAGCAGCGCCTCAGTGCGTTTTGGTTTTAGGATTTACCACGGAGTCTCCCGCCCTCTAGTGATGCGCAAACACATCTGCTGCTGCAAAAAAGAGGAAACGTTCAACCAATCCGCGTCCTTCAGCACCATGGACAGAGTCTGCACAATCAACTGTTATTGATTGATGAATAAAAACACAGATGCAATAAAAATGTTTTCATCAATGAAAAATAGAATTTATTGAAAAGAGAATATAACATCCTTCATCTAGTGACAGATTCAAGTTAAACACCTATTGCACCTGTTTTAAAATAGAAAATCTTTATGGATCTTACACCTGAAGTGTTGTTATAAACATTCACACATAATATAAAAAAGACCTCAAAAAGAAAACAGAGCAGTAGAAGAGAGTGGGTGCTTTGGATTTAAACTTTGGTTTATGAGTGTTGAGACATTTTAACCACATCCCAATAATTAAAAAAAAAAAAAAAAAAACACAAAAAAAGGAAAAAAACAAAAAAGCCATGTGCATGATATAATGAAGGATTACATTTGCTTGTTTGTGTTAAGTTAAAGTGAATATTTGTTGAAGTATCCTTCATAAAACTCTGAACGTCAAAGATTTAACATATGGGGACGCCGTCGGAGCAGCAGGCCACAGCGTAGATGACGCTGACCAGACACAGACTGCCGGCGGTGACGGCGGCGCTGGAGCTGAAGATGCTGTCGTCTGTGGTGGTCTTTGGGCCGTCTGTGGTCGGGCTCTGGGTGGTTGGGAGGTTTTTGACGGAGAATTTTCGTGACTTGGCGCTCCACTCGTTCAGAGTGAAGACCATGGTCATGTTTGCACCTGCAGGGAGAGGAAGAGTCAGTATTGTGGTGTTTCGTGCTGCATGCTTTTTTCTTAATGTCCCAGCACTTCTGTGACATTTTTCTTTTTATAAATACTGTTTTGGAGATATCCTTAAAGTGAAAGAAGTGAAAGAAACCAGGTGAAAATATAATGTTTTCATGCACCAGTCATTTTTTTTGCTTCCATTACGTCTTATTTCAAACTGGTGTACAAAAAAATGGTCCAATTTTCACATTGAGGTGTTTATCTTTGTTCAGATGTTTTATTAGATAATACCATAATTGTATATTTCAACATAAAATTGAAAAAAAAATCACTAAATGGGGAAGTTTTATGGTGATATTTATTAATTAATTTTTTTACCTTCGTGTCTTGACTTGCAAGAATACCACAGTTTATAAGTACTGATTGATTTTAAAAAAGGTGACGCAGACGTACCGCTGTCCTGAATGGACAGGTCTGTGAAGTTCGCCCAGCAGGTGCTGAACAGGATGGTGGTGTTTCCTTCCAGTCCGCCCACATCGTTCCCACTGGAGTCCTTCAGGCTGGCTGTTACAGCGAGCGACGTCACTCCCACAGAGACGCAGTTACCCTGCAGACAACAGCACAGATCAGTGTTTACAGACAGAAACTACTCCAACATTAGTATCAAATGTGTTTAATATTACACACACTCGCGTTGCTCTGTGCACAAAACGAGCTTTTCAAAATCAAGCTTGATTCATTTTATACATTATTATTTGTACAGTGTATAAATACTCACTGTGATTTTCAAAACCAGGCTACACAAATATTTACCTTAATATTTTTATTTTCAATTATTATTATTATTATTCTTATTATTTTTTACCAACGTCAGTCCTAATTTTAAATATCAAAGATTCATTAATTTGCAGAATTTTAACCCTTTAAATGCCAGTTTTTTTTTCATGATGCCACTATGTTTTAAGATGAAAAAACATTAAAAAATGAATTATTTTTAATGCACTACATGCAAAACAGATTTGTTTTGATTATCACAGCCTGGGATCTGTTAATGCTTAGCATGAACATTTATTGTGACAGTACACCCAGTGGAAATAACATGTATTTTCTCCATATGCCACATATGGTAAAAACGACAAATTCTGAGGCAAAAAGCCCAGAATGACACCCAGATATAAAACAATGCATGTTTTTATGCTTTGATGGATGCAGGATCAAAAATTTGCAGTTTGAATGGGATTCAATGGCAGATTATTTTGGACTTAACAGTATGAATTGTAGGAGCTGAGCTGGAAAAGATTAAACAAAAATGCAGAAAAATGGACTCTTAATTTGGAATTTTCATACAGAATATGCTGTTTATATCACCCGCATCAAACTCAGAATATTGTCTTACTAAGAATAATAGAGGATGTGTGCATGCAGCTGTAGCCGCTGCCTCACCTGCTCATCCACAGCCTTGAGACTGGGCTGCTGGTACAGAGGACCCACAAACTCCCCGACGATCGGCTCCTCCATCAGCAGCAGGCTGCTCACGCTGCTCATGTAGCTCACCTTCGGCTCCTCTCTTGTTACTTCTTCTTCGGCCTCCTGAGATTTAAAAGCAAGAAAAGCATGAAACCAGTGAGTCCAAATGTAAAACTGATACATAATCATAAGATTGGTTTCATAAAACCAATTATTAAAAAAAGAGATTAAGCGTCGACGCTCACATCTTTCCAGTCGGGGTCAGACGATGGAGGAGGAGGAGGGATGATGCCCATCGAGGAGACGTTGAAGCCGATGGACTGACTAAGGTTTCCGGAAACTGCTGCTTGTCCCAGATCATCGGCGATGTTCTTCAGCAACTCAAAGTCCTCCTCGTCTGTGAGGACAAAGGGGACAGATTTTACAAAAATCTGAATTTATGGGCAAATGTTCAAATATTAGACATTTAAAGTCAGTTCACTGAAAAATCATGACATTGCACTACACAGTGTTCCCACACATTTTCATGGACAAAATTTCAAGACTTTTCAATGACTTTTCAAGATCCATAATATTTTTTTCTTGCCCTGCTAGCCCGTAACTGTATTTTCAGTTACAGGCTAACTGATGCATATCAGAGCTACGTTATGTCAATAAATTTGATGTTATGGCATCCTGTGGAAGGTTATCCAAAACCATAACTGTTTCATTACTGCTTTTTTACTGATTCAATGACTTTTCCAGGCCTGGAAAATGTGATTGTGAAATTCCATGACCTGCTTACAACAAGGTCTGTGGATTATCTTGAGTAATCAGGCCATGATTTCTGGAAAGAGACATTGCTGTTGACTTTTTCAAATGTATTTTTTTGACACTTTGAGCACAACAAGCCGAGTGCCATTTAAATGAAGAGAAGGCAGATATTTCCACGGCTGATATCTCCAACACTCGACAGCTCACACCAGAACAATCTACAGTGATAAACAGCACTACAGGTACACGAAAACTGTCTCTTTAAATCTCTACAAATTCAATTAAAACGCAACCATCAGCTCAGAAACGAGACCGTCCGACTCACCGTTGGTGGTGTTGGTGGTTTGCTGCACTGGAGGTTTCTTGATCTCTACCTCCACCTTCAGGCCCGTGGATCTCTTCCTGCGCCGTGCGCCTCCATCCCCCCGGATGATGTTGGTGATTCGGATCATATTTGCGGGGACTTTCAGGAACGTAGCGAGGTTCTGAATCAGGCTGTCTCCGAAGAACTCGTCCTCAGTCATGGCGGGCAGGTCGAACGCGAGGATGAGAACCGGGGCGGTTCGGACCTCCACCGGCTGAGAGCCTCTCACCAACACCTTCAGCATCTTGTAGTCCTGGTCGAAGAAATTGGTGCCCGCAGTGGCGTTCAGTTTGGGGACGTATTGACCTGAAGGGATAAAGGAAAAACATAAAATATGACTGCTGAATTAATTTGCTAATTTGACACTCCATTTTCTGTTTTACCAAATACTTCTCTTTATGGTTCTTTGTTTGTTATATTTTTCAATTAAATATTAAAACCATAAATTGACAAAACAACTATTCTCAAGTACTCCCTTATCTCACAAATAAATATTAAAGGGAAACTGCAGTAAATGTTTAATGAGCAAGGTGGCAGGAAATAACCTGCAAACTGAAAAAATGAGTCAAAAAATAGGGAAAAAATTGTTACATAAAATTTAATTTTATTGTCTGTTAATTTATTTTTGAGTTATTCATAATTTAAATTGTTTTTTTGTGCTGTCAGTTTGTGAGTGCCTTGTTTGAATATGTTGAAAAATACAAAATATTTTTAAAAAGAGGGAAAAATGTCCAGAAAATTATATTTATAATTCTCTTAATTATTTTTAAAATCATGTTATGGGAAGAAAAAAAAAAATTATTATCATTTTATATGCAATTTTCTTTACTAGTTTCTAGTTACTTTTTTTGTTCAGTTTCTTCTCATCCTCTTATGTTTTTGAAAGAAATCAAGCCAATTTGCTCAAGTATCAAGGGGTTAAAAAATACTGTAGGCGTTATCTGCTTGTGTAAAGCAGAGTACCTTCATAGGAGGGCTTCATCAGGGTGTAGTCGGTCTTGTCGGCGTTCCAATCAGCGTTTGTTGGAGCAACCAGATTGTTGTCAACGTACACATCATACCGCTGCGGCTTTGAGTAGAAAACTGACACCACGACGCTCTGCACACATTAAAAAACAAAAACTGAAAAACTCCCAATAACTGAAGATACATATGTTTAAGTCAAGGAGTCACATCTAAGTGAAAAACATTTTTGGAATTAAACAGAAAATGTGAAATGAAGCTGTTAATGTTGCAGATTATCATGTTTAGTGTTCTCCGTGATGTGCACCCACCTCAGACGGATCAGAGTTGAGCATCATGAGGCGAAGTTTCTGCGGGCTGACGCTCGTGAAGTACACGTCAAAGTAGTGACCGGTGGCCACGATGCTGTGGAAGAGCGACACTCTCTTCTGGCAGGTGTAGCCCGCACACCAGCCGTGATCCTGAGGACCTGCACGCAGAGACGCACAGCTGGATTAAAGCGTGTTACGCAGCGATGGAATCAGAGCCGTTTTCTCTCCGTTCAGCTTAAAGCGAAACTGGCTGAACTGAGGCGTATTTACTCAAAGATTGTGGGTCAAGTGCGTTGGTCAGTTTCTAAACAGCATACACTAAAATAATGTTGAGTTGCTGGTAATATTACGTTTGACTGTTCTCACATGTTATTTAAGGAATATCAGCTCCTGCTATAACGCAGAAGATTTAGAAATGTACAGGCTCGACTGCAGAGGTTGGGAGATTTTATTCATTTTTATTCATCAGTCTGTTGATCTATTAAATCTTTTGAGCAGCCTGGGTTGAATAATGAATGTAAATTTTAATGAGTAATATGTTGCACTGCATACACTTTTTGTAAATTTTGTTGTGATTTGTAGCATTTATTTTATGATTTTGTTGTTTTAATATTTTTTGTATTTATGTGAAACTTGATGTCCTAGGATGCGAGACAAATCTCAGATTTGTTTTTCTTCTGGAAATAAATCCATTCTCTCTTTTTTTGTATTGATTGATTTTCTGGGTTTTAGTTATGTCAGAACAGTAGGAATCGTCTAACCGTTGATCAGATCCACAAAGCCGTCTCCGAGCACAGCAACCGGGGACAGACGTCTGGTCTCTGTGTCCGCGTCGAGACTCTCGATCACCAGCATCCTGTAGTTCAACCCGAAACACTTGTAGCTCTGCCAGGAACCCATGTACGTGCAGTCCTTTCTGATCACACCTGAGGACAAAAGAAGCAACGCAGCATTTTGGAAAATGTGTTTATTTTCTGATACAGACGCAGAGGTTTAATGTTTCTTCTTCTACTGTCTCTGATATTTAGCAACAAAACTTTAGACTCTGCAGGGACTCCAAACACAAAATTAAACCAATAAACTTTACTCCATAATCTGATTTTCATTCTTAGTGACATTTTCTCCTCTACTTACCTTTGTGCGGAGCGACCTGGTTCACGGGGATGCGGCTGCCGTTGAGGAAAGTGAGCATGACTTTCGGGATGCGGTAGTCGCCCAGCCCCCTCCTGGAATCACCATCCCACTCAAACTCAGACTGGGGCACCACAGTTCCCACTGAACCCAGCATCGAACCATCCTGATCTCTCAGCATGGTTTTCTTCTTTCCGTCGCAGTCCATGTCCACACAGTCGGATGGGTTCGCTTTGCTGAACAACAAAAGACATTAATTTTGATGTTATACTGATTTTTAAAAGTTCATATATTCATGTAAAAAAATCTCACATTTTTGCTTTTTTGAAATGTTTATCATTATCTTTTGCTTTTGTTTGTTCTTTTTTGCCGATACTTCTTTTACAACAAACCCTTTGCTGCTGGAACAATGCAAATATCCTGTACTTTGGGAAGATGGGATGGGATTATCTTTTCTTAAATTTGGCTTGGTTTAGCTGCCTAGTGCAAACCTAACTCAGAGGAGTATCCAGGTGTATAATTTGTTTCTCCATTTTTTTGTACAATGACTGACCTGACATCAGGCCTGTGGATGAAGACTCTGTCGTCCTCTGTGCTGTCGATCATCGTTATGCTGGAAACCTGTATAGGGTGCTGCAGGTCCTCGTTGAGCGGGTTAGTCATGAACATGATGTTCCTCTCGCCGGTGCAGACGTCTTTGAAACTGACAAAAGTCGTGTCTGCAGAGGAAGCAAGAGGAATGAGGAATAAAGAATATGTTTGTCTTCAAATCAATGTGAAGAGAGTTTTTTAACGGCAAACGTTACAACATCACTGCCACGAGTCCAACCTCAGAGCCTGAACTCACCCCTGACGATCATCAGTCCTTTGATGGCGTTGTAGTTGTTGTTTATGTGATGTGGCTTAGTTGGAGCCTTGTTTTGTTCAGATCCAAAATTCGGCCAACAGATTCCAGATCTGCCGCCTGCACAGAGAAAAAAAGTCACAAAGTCATTTTTCAGTTTCTTATTCTAAAAACTGTTTCTGACAAATTTTCAAGACCTTTTAAAGCCTGTTCAAACCCTTTATACCAGTTTCTCAGTTTAAGAATTTCAAAGTACAGTATTCGTGGTCTTGAGACCAGTTCTTGGACTACTTTTGGGCTGAGCTGCATGTTTTGGGGATATCCGTTTGTACCTTTCGGAGGTCTCGGGGCTCGGTGGCCTTCGGTGATTTCCACATTGAAGTCGTTGCTGGGCAAAGTGGCTGAACAGTCGAAGTTTGGGCTGCTGCCAACAATCAATGAATTCTGGAAAAAGATGAACAAGAAGAATTTGAATTCAGTCAGTAATAAAAGAAAGTCAGTGCTACATAAATAACGTGATAAAAACGATGAGTCACCTGAACGTGTGCAGTTTTATCGGCGAACGCGTGGGAGAGAGAAGGAGGAGCGAAGATGAGAGGCATGATGCCCATCCCGTTGTCGACCAGGGTCACGTTGGAAACAATAACATCCATGATGGTCTGTGAGGGTGAGAGGAAGAGGAAGATGAGGATCTGTAGTCATTTCTTGTTAATTATCCAGATAATCTTAATTTTGTGTCTCTTTTTCTTTATTTTCCCCAGAATCCAAAACTCAGTTCGAAGTCAGAGCATTGCCTCGTGGATGGATTAATCACAGAAATGGAAGAAGTTCAGTGTTGAAACCTGGAAGTAGATGCCGTAGTCAAAGCTCCTCCAGACGAAGAAGTCCTGGATGAGGCTGCAGCCGGGCAGACCGTCTCTGTTCAGATAGACTCCGTACAGACCGCCGTGAGCCTCGTTATGGATCCACCTCTCATTCTCGTTAACGTGACCTGCAGACGTCACAGAGGCAAAACATCTTTGAGGACTTCTGTTCTGCCTCTTTCTCCTTAGTGAGCATTCACGATTTTATGTAGAAACCGATGAAATGTAACCTGACGACTAGAAAACACACAAAATGTCACTTGTCACCTGGACATGGTTCTCCATTGATGCGATAAGCGACTCTCTCGTAACCTGCCACGATGTTATGCTGCAGCACAACATTCGTCCCCTCATTGACCTGAAGAAACAAAAACAAAAAACAGCAAAGATCATAAATTCAGCAGCAGATTTTTTCAGTGTGAGTTGTTGATGTTGTATTTTTAGAGGACGGACCTCGATTGCGGCACTCCAGAGGTAGTTGAAAGGCTCCTCTCTGTCCTGATATGATCCCGGCCACAGTGACATCATCACCAGGTTTCTCCGCAGTTTTATCATGTCGCCCCAAATTCTGATGGCTGCACAAAGGGATACAAACTCAGTACTTTTAAGAGTTTCTCGTTCAGTGCTGGGGAAAGTCACTGATCTCATTTAATTTGAATAGTCTGCTACCATGTCTTAATCACGTTGATAAAAACACTTTAGTGTTTACCTTCTCCCACGGTGTGGTGCACGACGTTATCATCAACGTTCAGTCCCTCCGTCCCAAAGACTCCGATAGCTGGAGAGAAGCCGTTGTGGAACGCACAGCCCTGAATATATGTGTCTCTACCCTCCTAACCACAGAAAAAAACAACAGTCATTTTTAGAAATTTAATATGCAACATTTTAAAATTATTTTCATATAAAAATATATACTTTTACTTGACTAAAATACTTAAAATTATTTTTTTTTATAGTTGAACTGCATAATAACTAAAAAATCCATTATTTTTGAGAGCCTTTTTCCCCCCATTTTCATCTATATTGCAATATGCTGGATACTTCTTATAAAACCAATCTGAAAAGAATATCATGCAAACGTGTTTAATATGTTTAAAATCCTGACTAATCAATTACTTGTCTGTGTGTGTGTGTGTGTGTGTGTGTGTGTGTGTGTGTGTGTGTGTGTTGCTGCACCTCTCCCAGGTTGAGGAAGGCCACAGAGTAACGAGGGTCAGTGCTGTCGATCCAGCCTTCCTGACCGGATTGGAAAAACTCCACGTTCCTGATCTGAGCTTTGCCTTTAGGAATAAAACACCAAACAATGAGGTGCTCGGTGTGTTTGAGTGAGAGTGAAGGCAGAAAACATAATGGGGCAGAATATACAGTATATACATCTATTCACTTCATTTTGTCGGAACAATACAAATTAATATAAATATAATCAGTAAGCGCGTGGATGATGAATGAAAGCTACTACATATTAATGAATTAAGGAAAAAAATGGTAGTTTTACAGATTTGGTTTAACCTTTTCTTGACTTTAAAAAGTGCAAGATCCTCAGTTTTTGCCGAGTTAAGATGCTAAGATGTTTTAAGGTTGTAAAAGGACCATACCTAACTCAAACCTCCTGAAAATGTAACTGCAGAAGTTCCTAATTTTAATCTTTTTGGAAAACAGCAGTTTTAAACTGGCCTAAGACGTCTGAAACTAATGTTAAATTATCAAGTTGCAGCTGATTAAACCAATACATACAGTCAACATACTGCTCTGTAAGAATACAACATTTTTTCACATTTTATACCTAAATTTAAAAAAAAACAGTACCTTTATAGTCGATGCCGTCCCGGGAGAAGGTGGCCACCAGGAGTCTGGCTCCGAACGACTCCTGCATCATTTCTGGATATTCAACACCGATGATCTTAATGTTTCTGGTCACATAACCGACATCAGCAGCCAGAGTGTAGGAGAACGACGTCCCTGAGACCGAGTGAGTCTCACCTGAAGAGACACACAGAACAGAGGTCAGTCTGTGAGCCCATTTCAGCGCGGTGCAATAAAAATACAAACAACACACTACACGTCTATAAAAGCAGTCTGAGTTTCTATTAAATATCTGAACCCAACAGATCGAACTAGACAAACAAATATTTATAATGTGACAATAAGATAAATATCTAGTAAATGTCACAAATTACTGCGCTAAACATCAGCTCTAGAGACTTTTACAGGTGTTGAACTCACCAATGTGAGTGTGGGTCAAAGGCTGGCTCAGGGTCAGGACGCGGCCGTCTGCGGACACTGCGGAGATCTCACGTTTTTCTGTCTCCCAGGTGTTGTAGCTGGAGGTGGAGATGACGACTTCGCCTCCAACCTGCACACACAACAAACACACAAGCAGATATGTAAACAAATGATAATATAATAATAATAACAATAACAACAACAGCAACAACAACAACAACAACAACAACAGCAACAATAATATTAATACATTTTACTCTAAATGTGGTGAACATAATAACTTAACAAACAAACACAGCGTTAAAAGTAATAAAAAGCCGGCTGACCTGCCAGTCGACAGGCTTCGACAGGGTCAGAGTGGTGGATCCGGCGTCCGCAGTGGCAGCCAGTTTGGTGTGGTAAACGTTGAGAGGTTGTCCGTAGAGCTCCAGTGTACCAAACACACCTGAGACACAACAAAACACACACCGAGTCACTTCTCAAACATGTGACGCCATACAGAGCATCCGTCTAAACTACTGGGGATTATTATTTTATGGCATCATTTATTGTGTGTGATAAATTGTACATTAACAATTGAGAATAACAGTAACAGCATTTTATTCAAATATCACACAATCTGAGAATGTCATGTCTCAAGATCTAACCTCATTTGTCATTTTAAAAAATATAAATGGACCCTGATTTATCATAAATAATATTATTAAATATATTTTCATGATTTACTTAGGATATCTTGAAGGATGTAGTCGAGTTTAAGTTATTAGTTGTGTTATTTCTTCTTTTCTGGAATGTAATTTTGGTCATTTTCTTCCTCTTTTTTCCAACGTAACTGTTTGTCTTTATTTTTTTTTTTTTCTGTCTAAAGAAAATATAGAAAAAATTCAATACAAATGTTCATGAATATTTCTGTGACTGCCGCAAATATCCATTTTATTAGTTCAGGTGAAGCTGATATCGACGCTGGTTTCTCACCCAGGACTTTGGATCCCTGGTTGGGTCCGTTGGGCAGCGGCCAGTCCGGCGTGCGGTGGTTTCCTCTCAGTTTGATGTGCAGCTCACCTCTGAACGGCTCGTCGTCCCAGCCTGCGATCAGCCTGCCGCCCTGAAACAAACATCACCTCATTAAACAAACTCTGTCTCCTTTAAATTACATTATCTATGGATTTCAACGGTGAAATGTAACAAAATACAATTGTGGGATACTTTAACACTACTTATGTTTATCTGCTTTATGTTAATTTATACTTATACTTCACTAAAATCTGGAGGCAAATACTGTTTTTTTGTTTGTTTCTATTCTTCTTTTGGCCAATCATTTTGTTTACCACTATTCATTGACTCTTTCATATTCTTTCAATTATTTGTCATTTTGATAGAATCAGTTTTATTTCCATGCCACCTTTTATAAACCAAGGGGCCTTTTTTTGCTTTCACCCTCATGTACACTTGCAGTGTTTCATTAGTTTCCCAAACCGTGAGCCATGTCCTTTTTTTACACTCTAGTATTCCTTCTTTTACTTCAGTAAAGGTCTGAAAACATCTTCCACAATGATTGATACAGTTTAACGTTACGCAGATGACACTGTGCTGTTTCTCTGGTTAGTCGTTGTTAACTGTTACTGCTGTCACTTGCTGGTGGACACAAACTGAAATTTATTAACACAAAAACAGTTTTTATTACTTTTTAAAAAGTTGACAGGCACCTTCTGAAATATATTCCAAATATACTGTAAATGTAAAGATGCCACTTTATATTACTGCAAGATGAGCTATTTTTGTTTAAAAAATGTATTTGGTGGAGAAACTTGTGCTTTTCTCTGATTTATTTAGGCAAATAAATTTCATACACTATATTGTACATAATGTTGTTATGAAAGATGTGAAGTGACGAAACAAAAGTGTGCTACTGATGAATGACATTAAAGTGATGGAGAAACTGAGAAAACGTCCCTGTGCTTTCTTTACATACAGCCTTTAAGTAATTCAACTTATAAAATAAAGACTGGAGGAAGGCTGCCTCTTCCTCACATATGAGCATTAAGAGTGAAAGTAAAACTCAAAATTACAACTACAGCATGAAACAGATTTATTCGAGTGATAATCTGGAAAATCAGGCAGTGAGACAGATTACTGATGACACTGACCTGGATGGAGATGTAGACAGCATCTACCACCACGGTGCTGTATTCAGGTGCAGCCCGAGCCGGTCTGGAGGACGAGTTTTTCATGTCGTCCGGAATCTCAAGAACTCCGACGACCGTCAGCTTGTTGAGGGGAGGAGTGTCGCTGTCCAAAACCACCCACTGACCTGTAATGTGACAAGTACGACGGTTTACGACGACAAGATCTGGTCCTAAAACAACACTGTCAGCGTAATGAACATTTCTGTGTTAGTTGTCATTTTCTTTGGTTGGTTAATTCAACCATATGTTTGTTTTTTGTTCTCATTTTTTTGTGTTTTCTGTCAAACGTTACCTGATGGGATGACCACATCAGCACCTTCTTTTGGTACAGTAAAGTTATTTTCAGCTGAACTTTTCCAGAAAGAGGCATTAGACCACCGACTACAGAGAAACACACACAAAAAAGGACATTTATTATATATCTCTGTTTTGTAAATGCAAAACTGATAAAAAAATAAATAAAAAAACTTAAATGAGCTGAATACTTTGGACTAGTGAGTAAATTTCTTCCTGGTCATGAATATCATGTTGAAGAGGAGATTTAACGTACATGAAGTTGTCGGGCCGGCGGCTGGGTAAGGGTGGGAGAGTGGCTGGAGGTGGTGGTGTCGGTGGGATGCAGTCGGGGTAGAAGCAGCGGAAGACCCTGAAGTTTACTGGAACGTCCACCGTGGAGCGGTCGACGCTGTTTCGACGCCTGCGCGCACTTGTCTTCCCAGATACTGCAGACACAACAAATTACTCATTAAATGTTTGAATTTCTTTTATGTCAAAATTAGTTAAATAATCCAAAGGACAAACTATTACTATTACTAATTTCAGATAGTGTTTATGATTTAAAAGTACCATATAAAGCAGAATACTTTGTGATGGCAATTTTTTTCTCCAAAAACAGACAATAAAATGTGCACTTAAAAGTCCCTGATTGTGTTATAGAAGCCAACAGTCATGCTGCCAAATCTATGAGTACAATAACAAAAATCATCAAAGATTTTCAGTTTATCTGTCTTTTAGTTTATAAAATGTAAAACAAAAAAAGGTGAAAAAATGCCCATCATAAGCTTGTTTTGTCTAACAAACAATAAAAAACCTCACTGAGAAAAATATAAAGAAGCTAAAATCAGATTTGGCATTTTTACATAATAAAAGTCTGAAGTAATTAATAAATCATTTAAATAAGCATTAAAATCAACACATCCATATTAACGTGTGTCGTACTCATGTAGTAGAGGTTGTTGGAGCTGTCGTCAAAGTACCAGTCTCCGTTCTCGTTATCGCTGAAGCTCAGCGGCGCAGACGAGCCGTTCCTCTCATCGATGATACGGAATCTGTCCGGACTCTGCGTGAAGTTGTGGTTGATGATCACATACTGATCCGACTGTGTGAGGGGGGAGTACAAAAAAAAAAAAAATTCAGTTAATAGGCAGAAAATTGGTTTGAAATGTGTTGTACATTTATAAAGTATTGGCCTATTACTTGCTTATATTTTTTAACAATACTTTATTAATCCCGGGTTGTTCTTATACTGTAAATATATATATAGGCACAGAGAAATTATAAGAGAATAAAGATATGAAATAAGAAGTATGCAAAAAATGCTACAATACTTTGCAAAGTATATACTTATACATAGAAAAATAACAAATATAAGAAGACTGTGTGAATATGTGCATCGATATTACAAAGTGTGTTAAATATAAATGCAAGAATATAATAAGTGAATGAAATAAGAGAGAGACAGAATTGGTTATCATTATGTACTTCGATCATATGAAGGTTTTTAACGTACCCTGAAGCCGTAGAATTTTGCGCTGTAAGTGATGTTGGTGATGTGATCCATGTCGTCAAAGTACCAGTTGTACGTTTTTCCAGAGGGCAGCATCGCCATCCAGCCGAACTTATGAGTCATCCTCTTCTTCAAATAGGGAACCACACTGGTGCCTGTAACAAAGGGTTAAAAATACACATTGAGCAATACAAATAACAGATAAATCTATATATAAGGTTAATATTTTAGTAAATCTGATGCTTTTTGTTCCTGCAGTATTACAGAGATCTTTTTTACTGCTTCTCCAGCAACAAGCTGTACATTTTTAAGCGTTTTAATACCATGTGAGTTGGTTAAGATGACGTCCTTGGCCTTCAGAGAGGTCGGCGATGGGTTGTTCCACGCCAAACGATGGAAGTCGACGGTGTTGTCGCACACTGCGCCGGGGAAACCCACGCTCCACTCAGCACTCTGTGAACAGTGAGCCGGGTCCAGCAATTCGCTATGAGGAACCACTTTGTAGTCGACGTTTCCTTAAAAACAAACAGATGACACAGAGTTTAGTGGGATGCAGAGATGGGGGACAAACCCATCTGAGCTGCAACAACCTGATTTTTAAACCTGAACTATGCTGTTTTATGGTGAATTTTACAGCCTGGCACTTAATATTCCTGGTTATATTATCGGGTGATATTTATACTTCAAAAAATATCATGAAAGACAAAAACCCACCAAGTTTTCCATTTATGGAAAGTTCATGGTATAAGATGCAATACAACAAAGGGCCCCAGCTGGAGCAATGGCCAAATAAATAAGTACAAATGAACTCCAAGTTAAGGAGTTAAGTTAAAGTATGTGTACCACAGCCTGATATATTTTCATCATCTCAGCCACTTCCACTGTCATCCAAAAACTATTAAAAACAAATTTTTTATGACATGTATGACATGTTCCTTCATTACCACAGACATGAGGTTTGTAGTTTACTTTGACTCAATCCCACATACACCATCCAGCTACCAACAATACTCAAAACAAGTTTTTTAAAAATCCTTAGCAAAGCAGCGCAAAGGTCTTTGCTAGTTTTGTAGGTATCAAATTTACTTGTGTCTATCATGGCTGTTTAATTCCATTTTCCAACCGAAATTAGTGCAGGTTTTTCAAAAATGGGTAAACCCACTACATATTTGTTGACAATAACAAAAATGCAGAATAATGCCTGACTTATCCTTTAATAAAACTCTTTTTCCTGAAAAAAGATAGATGGATTGAACATAATAAGTGAGAAATATGTGCAATACCTAAAAAAAAACAACAGTAAGAGACTAAAGTACCTGTGAGGGAGCCGTCAGTGTCCACCAGCTGCACCTCGTGCTCCCACCTGAAGGCGGCCTTGTGTGCTGTTTTTAAGTACTTGATACCACTACACCTGACCGTCCAGCCACCACAACGATCAATACACGTCCCATCGATTTTGGCCACCCCAAAGGCTGCACAAGAGCTCCGGTCGAAGTTGATGAACTTGGTGTTAATGACACTCATGCCATCGTCCAATGGCGCGATGACACCTCGGTGTGTGCAGTAGTCTTCTCCCAGTTGGAGTTCGTCCACGTGGCCCACGATGGTGCTGTTGGACACCGTCGCCCCTCCTTCCTCTCCGAAGCCGCTTACTGCCCACTGCAGGATGCGCTTGGCTTCAACACCGGCTTTCTCATTGTTGACCATGAGGAAGTCATGGAACTGCACGGCGCCCACGTTAACCCACTCAGCACCTTTCTCACAGTTCCAGGTGGTGAGGGCTCGGAAGACGGCAGGCTCGGGTGTTTTGGAGTTGCAACGTCCGTCCTTCATGGGGAAGAAGTCTTGGAAGATCCAAAGGCCGAACCAGCCCTGAGAGTGTACGGTGTTGTTGTAAAACTCACCGAGGGGAACCTTTTTCTGGCAGATGTTTCGGTTAAAGGACGAGCCATCTGGATGCTGGTGCATGCGGTACCAGAAGCCGAAGTGGGTGCCTCCGGCGGCGGCGTTGTGGCGGATGATGTTGTTTGGGTTGGTGACCCAATAGGCGGCTGGAGTGACGTCGTCGTTCAGCAGGCTGGTGCTTTGTTTGACAAACACAGCCAGATTGTACTGCAGGATGTTCTCCGTCTCGATGCCGTCCTCGATGAAGAAGGCGCCACCCATGATGTCGTAGATGACGTTGTGCTCCACCAGCAGACGGTGGGTGTTGTGGATGGTTACGGCCCTGTTGTAGGTCTGATGGATAGCACAACCCCGCACGTACGACTTGTAGTTGATGTCCCCCATCAGATGCCAGTGGATGGGATAACGTCCCAGCCTGAAGGCCTGTCCTGCGTGGAAGACCTGTGGCGTAAAAGCATCATGTTCACCATTTGAATTTAGTGCATGAGTGGTCATATTGGTGTAAGATCAGAAAATCTTTTTTAAGCATCTCACCTCAACGTACTCCAGTCTGCCAATTGAAAGATTCTCGTTTGGTCTAGGTGCGTGAAACATGATGCAGCCTCCAAACTGATCGCTACCGATCTCCTCTCCAAACCGCCCCTGGAAACAGGTTTGAGTGGCGAATTCACCTGCAGCACAGGGACAGAAAGATGTCACTGCATACCCCCATTATAATACACAAAGTGCTATTATTATGTCAAAAATAAAAACAAATTAATTAAAAAATTGCAATGGGCAATTTCAAAATACATTTTTTTTAAGTAAAATAAAAATTACATATCGATGTCCATTTCTTTTATTTGCACATACATATGTAAAGAAAAGACTAGAAAAAGAAAATTTAAAAAGTTTAAACACTTTACAGGAGAGGTTAGAAGCCAAAGTGGCAACATTTCAAGAGCAAGCTGTAATACAAAATTTATAGTAAATATAAACGTTCTGTTGTTAGTACATTTCTACGTGAAATGCATTACAAATATATCAGTGAAGTATTATCAGCCTTTGCATTTTAAGATAAAATTTCTTTATTGTCATTGTATAAAACGGCAAAACAAAGGAGCATCTCAGACAGATGATTTTTAATTAATGATAATGTAAAGTCAGATGGTATTTAAGGGTCTTTAATCAATAGCTTAAAGGTTACAGGGTATCTATTACATTTAAGTAGTATGGGGGGAGAATTTTGAGCATATTTAAACATTGGGGGGATTGTATCTCCCCTGATATATAGGCTATAATAACTACTGCCTAACATAACGACATGGCAGCGACAGAGATGCACATTTTTATGTTTTATATTCTACCGACAATTTACATAAAAAGGATTTCACTCTTGTTGTCTTATTTTCACAATGACGTTATGTCTCTGTCACACAGCGTTTAGCATCAAATGAAATCATAAAAGTGAAAACACAGTACCTGTGTTGAAGCCGTCGGGGCAGGCTTCGATGGTGTCTGCCCACTCTTGGTGTTGGGAGCCTCGTACCACGATGTTCCTGGTGAGGAGACCCACCTCCGCTCGGCCCTCAAACACCGTACCATCGGGCAGCGTCACGGCCACCCCGAGGTGGGTGTACTCGAGCGGTTTGGTCAGGGTTAAGGTCAAACCATCGCTCGACACGTTGTCAATCGTCCTCACCTCGTTCTCTTTCTGGCTGTGTCTGGAAGCAGAAATGAAGGATTTCTAGCTGAGGTTTAATAAAGTTGTCTTCTGTCTGTCTACAGAATCTACACTAACATTGTGAACATGATCGGACCTCTGAAACTCTTAGAAAGAGAGACTAATCACGATCCGTGTAAATACATACATGTGATTTATTTTCTTATGACAGAAAAATATGAAAATTTATCTACATTTATATAACACAATTTCTACAATTTTAACATAAGAGCAAATAATCATAACATTTACGACACAACAAGAAAAAAAGGAAAATAAAATAACACTGAATTTTCAATAAATGAAAGCAAATAGTTTTTGGAATAATTCTGCAATCATACATTTCAGTGGTGGTTCAGTGGGGTTTTTTTACCTTAAACTGAAGGCAAATGTGTGTTCTAGGTATTTATTTACTTCCAAATTTTCCTCTCAAGATTTTTCTCAAGACTTTTTCTGTGCCGAACTGTCGAGATTTATTTCAACTAAATAGGATTTGGTTAATATCAGATATAATCCTGACATCTTGTCTTCAGGGGGCATTCAACTTCACACTCACCGTTATGAAACAACCTGTCACACACTGACCTAAAGGTGTGTTTGTGTGTGTGAGTGTGTGTGTGTGTATGTGAGTGTGTGTGTTTGAAGTTTCTTACCCAAACGGTGACATATTTAAGTTATAAAATCATAATTTTTATACCTTTTTAGGCTGATTGTTAAATGTCGCCTTTTCTCTCCATTGTGGTTCCATTTAGCTAATCTGCTTACTAAAATGTTGAAATATCAAAATTAATTGTGGAAGAACAGGAAACAGGAAAAAGTGTGTAAATCAGCTGTAGCTCAGGCTGATGTTAACTCATCAGCTGGCTATAACAAGGCACTACAGTCACTGCAGGTCTGTTCTTACATGCTGTTCTTTTCTACAAAAATGACAACATTAGTATTAATTATTGAATTTAAAATGTAAAAAACAAAATTTTAATCAAATATGTAGTTATTGTGTTTTGACTTTTGAGGCCGTTGGTTCATGTTTTGACGCGTATGAATTCGTCACTTCATTGTACCTGTGGCCGGTGGACGCGATGACAATTTCATCTCCAGCTTTCCACGTCACGGCCTTCATCAGATTCAGCGTCCTGGAGCCGCTGGTCGCCGTCTGGGCCAGGCGGGTCCAGGGGACAGGAACTGGAATACCTGGTGAAACAGGTTAGTAACAATGAATTGTCCCTGAGGAGGGCAGCTGAAGTGTCACTAAAAATAATGATGAACCTTCAGGACTCGAGACTCAAATGACTCTGTCAGTTTACCATTACATGACATAATGACATGTAATCAGGGATTTTGAGTATTTGGGTCACGACTTTTTTAGTTTACTGTTGCTTAACAGAGATGGCTGCAGTGGAAGAAGTTTAATATTACAAAAATACTTGATCGGTCATGTTTTTAAGGCTGCTATGATACTTTCCTTTTCATGGCTTTCCCAAATAAAAATTTTTATAAAAACTAGGGATGCATGAAAATATCTGCATCGCTGGTATCGGCAGATATTGGCTTTAAAATGAAAGCATGCTAATTTTTAAAAAAAGATGTTGTTATTGAGTGAACATGTACAAAACATCAACATTTTATTATTTTGCACAGCGAATGAATATTTCATACACTGAAAAGTTCTGTGTTTCATGTCTCCCTCTGCTGGTGGGCTGTCACAATAAGAGTATGCAAAAAATAATGCTGGAAACTTGGCAATCATTAAAATCAGGTGGGGATAAAAGTATTTATCAGAATCGATTGTCGGCCAAATGATTTGCTATAAATTGGCATATCAGATATTGGCAAAAAATCCAATATGGTGCGTCCCTAAAAAAAACGTACAAGGGGCCAAAAGTAGATCTACTCATGAGTTTGAGCGTGTTTGTGTGAGTTCATACCATGCAGGTCCAGTATTCCTTCTCTGACACCCAGCGTTTTGGCTCCGTAAACAGGAAGTTCAGGCGAGCGCAGATTTCCATGAAGCGTGATGATGGCTTTGTGCTGGAACGGCGCCCCCTCCTGGCCGATCTGGAGGCGTCCACCGTCCGTGATCAGGATGTTCTCTGCCTGCAGCTCGATGTCTGCTTCATCAAATATCAGCGTCCCTCCTGGGCACAGAGAAACATCACGTTACAGATAAAATACTGGTTGCAAAAAAGGAGTTTTGTGTTCTTATATTAAGCAGTTACACTGATTGTGAGGTGTGTGTGAATTTAGATTTTTAAATATAATACGTGTATGGCACAACTTACTTAAAAAAAAAATACAGGTAAATAAAGAAAACGAGGAACATTTGACATCAATTCAGAATAATTTTCTCTGTATGATTACAAATACAGATTGTCTGCATGGAAAAATGTCCAAAATACTCATGATGAGGTCATTTTTGTACCTTGAATGAGGAGCATTTTCAGCACAGGGGTGCTGGTGTCCAGCAGGATGGTTTGGTTTTTAGTGACGACGGCAAACATGCCCTTCCCAGGTGGAGACTGACCGCCCCACGTGAACCTGGACGACCAAACGTCAATGTAGAAGAAGTCTGCATTCTCCTAAAAATAAGAGAGAAATACTTGATTAAGACAAACGTATATTACAGAGATATGTAATCTGATTACATGTGAAACAGACGTCACACTGTGCTGAGGGTTTGGTAAGAGGCTCCGACGGTCCTCTCTTACCATGTTGGCGATGCCTCGGTCTCCGATGCTGACTCTGACTTTGGTTTCCTGAGACCGTCGCTGAGCGTTCGTCACACAGATGATGTGTGTGTTGTTGGAGGATTGAACGTCACACACGGAGCCTGCAATGGTCACGTTGACGTCATTCACGTTAGTGCTGTAAGGAGGGAAAGTCAGTGATCATTAGATAAATTAATGGAAGAATCAATGGAACGAGTCAGATTAGTTAAATCAAAGCTTAAATTACACATTTTATTGTGACACATGTATTGTGTTAGTCGTGGGTGGTTGTCAGCTAAATAAGCTGTTATTCAGCTGTTGATTTTATTATTGTAATTATTATTATTACTATTATTATTTCAATAATATAATGCTTTGTCAATGGGTCTTCTCATTTTCAGTGTACATTGAAGCTTTACTCTTGACACTTTTGATCATAAATTCATGTGGAAATGCTAATATAGTTTATGCGTGAAATAAACATAGTAAAAAGAATGGTACAGAAATACTCAGTAACTGAAGTATGTGAAGAGTTAATTCACTCTGTGTGAAACAATTATGAAAAATTACTGAAGATGTCAGTTTCTGACTTTGTCACCTGGTGTTGAGTGCTGGCTATTTAACGTGATGATTTCAATGATGCATCATTTACTTATGATTTTATGTAGAAGTGGGAGTTTGTTAGATTCGTTGCCTTTTTAGGGGGGAGGTGTTACAGTCAGAGATCCACAGAGATCCAAAATCTTGGTCACAGGTTTCCTTGTTAATCAGGAGCTGTTGGGTGTCAACATAAAGTTGCTAAATAAAGAGAAAAAAATACATAAAATATCCATTTTGCCTCTATCTGACTTTCGTGTTTTGTCAGCGTTTAAGGGCAAAACAGATCAGTTTCTGCTGAGGAAGTTCTGGGGGCCTAATCAGATGCTTTTATTATAATAGGTTACTTAATAGCTCTGCATTAACATTTATTATTTTATTGATGCATTAACACATTAATGCATCAATAAAATAATCCACGATTCCTAAATGGGTCATTGTGCAAAATGTGCACTTTAACTTTTGGTGCCTTAAGTTTATTCTGATGCTAATTGTTACGGTCAGAGATCCACAGAGATAGAAAATCTAGGTCCAGGTTTCTCTGCTAATCCGGAGTGATTTGGTGCACCTGTGATGTTCTCCTCAGCTGCAGCAATCAGCCTGCTGGGAGGTTATTTAGGGAGGTTTGATTTCCTGCTCAGTTGCTTTTGTGTCTCCAGAGAGTCAACACCTTCAGTTCTCTTTCTGTGTTTTTTTATTTTGAGTGGAAATCTGAGTTGAGTGTGTTGGAAGTGTGATTCTTCTCAGCCATTCATTTAGTTTCCCCTTATTTAGTAACACCACTTTACTTTAGTTTTGGAACCAGGTCTTTCGTTTGTCTATCATTTTTATAGAATTAATGGGTATTTGTGGGGAGTTTTATTCCCACGCCACCTTTCAGAAACCAAAGGGCCCGATTTTACTTTCACCCTCTTGCACATGTGCAGTGTTTTGTTAGTTTCCCAAAATGTCCTTCAGGTTTTGTTTTCTGGGGAAATGTAACCATAATATATGCAGAGAACAGAAAATATAAAAGAACCTGCGAACCTTCATTAACAAATAAGAGATACAATAAAATACTTTAACACACCTCTGTACCACAGACTGTTAAATAAATGCAGCAGCTCTCATGTCACTTGTTCGTTTGTGGATTCCTATTTGAAGCCTTTTATTTAGCATTTTGTTATTATCTCGTTTTTTCACAGTCAGAAGCGACTTTATTTATATTAGAGGGTGAAACTGTAAAGTTGTGCATTTTAACATGTGGGTGTCTGGGGATCGACTCGCTCTTACAGTCAGCCTCATGTTGCCGTTCAAGAAATGCCATTTTTGGCACTTCCACATTGGCTTCATTTTTTAGCTCTGGAGATTGCTGCATGATGTATCATAACAGTTAAATCTGGAATTATAATTTTAATTTAAAAAAGAAAATCTAGTCTAATATGTGATAAACTGTGTATTGTCAAAGGTTGGAAATCACTACATGCCTAAAGTAACACAGTGTCTTCACATTAAACACACTGAAAGCAAAGAAGTCCCATGAAACACAACCAATTGTGTAAGTTGAGCACTTAATTCTTAACCAGTGGTCATAATCTGGGTGTGTCCCTGCATTGTGTCCTCTGTACACCGCAGAGTCTCCTCCTTTACCGCACCTGAAACCAGAGCCAGTGATTGTGAGCCGCGTGCCTCCAGCGGTGCCTCCTCTGCGTGGAGACACCTCGGCGATCACCGGAGTCAGCTGAGCTCTGTAGGTGTAGCCATTCGATATGTTGACGGCATCCAGCTGGTTGATGACGGCAACCTCGCAGCTCACTGCAGACTGAGTGTCTGAGAGCAGTGAGAGCACCGACATGTAGACAAACAACAAAATGACAGGAAGAGTGAAGATGCGTGCTCAGAGATAACAAACAGCCTCAGATGTCAAATCGTCCATGTCAAGTTATTGTCTTATCTGACATGCCAGACATTTCCGCCTGTGATGAAACACATTCCAATATCATTGTCTCCATTCAAAGGCCGACTTCGACAGGACGTATTTGTCGTAATGAGTTGAGAACTACAAGTACCATAAACCAGCACGAACACATTCCTCACACTTATTCCTTACACACCTCACTCATTTGAAACTTCATAGAGGCTTTAAAATGAAAACTAAAATCTGGACGAAAGCACATTTAATCAACATTTAATCTAGTTGAAATAAACTAAACTTAATTTACCATTGATGGATGGAGACTGGCAGTACAGCCGGGTCGATGTGGACATTTCTCTGTCAACTTCACACTCCTCCCCGCAGATCGTTACAGCAGAGTTGTGCGGGTCAAACCCAGAACCCATCACAGACAGTCGGGCGCCGCCTCCAAAACTGCCTGAATCACAGATAAGGGAAGAAAAAACTTAAGCAGAAAGTGTTGCTGAAGAATATCAGCTTTTGCTTTCACACAGAGGATTAAGAGTCCCAAAAGTTTGATTAAACAAACTGAGGAGCTCTTCTGTGGGGGTCAAAGGTGGCTGCAGCCCGAGGCCCAGTGGGGGTCATGCAAAGGTCAATGTCTGACCCTTAAATGGGATCAAGTAGCAACAATTTACTTACAAATACATTTATTGCTAAAACACATTTTAAACTGTCACCTGATAACCAACACCACAAATTTAATATGAAAATGTTGTGGTCGAGTTTCTGCCACACCAGGAATGAGAGGCAGGACCTGAGCGTGGCGAAGATGATGAGCTGAGCAGACTAGCAAATAAAACCTGCTGTGGCAGGCAATGAGCAATGACAGAAGAAATGACCCAAATAATTAGCAAGAAATTCATAAAAAAACAGAATTAGAAAATCAACTGATTTTTTTTAAAAAAAAGCAAAAAGCAAAAGAGATGTGGAAGAGTGCCTTTAAAAAATATAATAATTCTGTAAAATTATTTTTAAAAATGTAATTACAATAATATAAATCTAGTTTTTCCATAAACATTTTGCCTCTTTCTTAAAAATATTTTTAAAATCTACTTGTTTCTTACAAAGTTGCTCATTACCTTTTTTCCATGTTTTTGAAATACCTCACACCACTTTGCTCAGGTTTCAAAGGATTAAATATCTGTAAAAGGTGTCTAAAAGCAGCACAAGAAAAGTGACGTCGCTGCAGGTTTCAAAGGGTTAAAGCCAGTGAAGAAGAAAACGAGTTAATAAGATCACTGAGACTGTCCCTCTGCTTACCCTCGTTGGGCTGCACGCTGCTCAGAGTCAGCTCGTAGTTGAACATGACGTCTGACTCAGCGTAACCTTTGACCTGGTGATGCAGCATGACTGTGTACGCCCCCCCTGGGTTGTCTCCTGCGGTGCACTGAACCTGTGTGTCGGAGACTGCGGACACGACGCAGGGGACGTGGTTCATGGTGACGGAGACGTGCTGGGAGTTGTTGCCAAATCCTGAACCCGTCAGTGTGACCTGTACACCGCTCGGCCCTGTGGGAGAAAAGAGAGGAGAAAAGAGATATTCTGAATCACAGACAAAGCGTAGTCTCTCACTTTGCTCAAGTAAACAGAGTTTTTGTTTTTGTTGTCAGGTTAAAATAAAGTCACTTTAGTTAAGGCGGCTTCATTGGTTTTGCACATATTATGAGTGAACATAAAGCTCAAGTTTTCTGAACTTTGAATTTGAAACTTATCATAATCTAGAAGAAAACAGATTTCCCTAAAAACAAATTGCAATTACAGTTTACATCCATGTCTGAGAAAGTTTGGATGCTTCACACACAAACTATAGCAGCAGTTTTGGTGGTTTTTGAGGGTTCTTCAGTTGCGGCCAAAAACATGCTGAATGATGTCACTGTGACCTTGACCTTGTATCTTTGACCATCAGATTCTAATCAGGTCTTGAGTCCAAGTGAAAGCTTGTCACAAATTCCTTTAAGGTCATCTTTAGATATCGTGTTCACAAAAATGAGACGTATGCAAGGTCACAATGACCTTGACCTTTTTAGCCCAAATTCAAATCAGCTCATCGTTGAGTCCGAATGAATGTTTGCATCAAATTTGAAAGAAATTCCCTCAAGGTGTTCTTAAGACTGTTTTCACAAGAATGAGACAAATGTGAGGTCCCTGTGACCTTTGACAACCAAAATCTAATCAGCTCATCGTTGAGTCCAACTCAAACGTTTGTGCCAAATTCGAAGAAATTTCCTCAAGGTGTTCATGAGAAATTGCATTCACAAAGATGAGACGGATGAGGTCACAGTGATGTTGACCTTTGACCTATGACCACCAAAATTTACTCAGCTTATTGTTGAGTGCAGGTGAATGTTTCTTGCAAAATTTAAAGAAATTCCCTCAAGGTGTTGTTGAGATATTTAATTCACAAAAATTTGTCAGACGGATGGACAACCGGTAAACATAATGCCTTCGGCCTCGACTGTTAGCGGCACAGAGGCATAAAAACGCATGTACTTGGGAAGTACTGAGCAGTACTTGATCTATTTTACTAAAATCATCAAGAATGTATGCGTGTTTCGATTCTTTGTTCACTGTGGAGGCAGCAACTTCAACGCACCAGAGATGATCATTTCACAGAAGTATTCTTTAAGTAGTATGAATGAATGCCTGCCAAAATAAGATTACAAACTCTCCTCCTGAGCAGTATTCTTGTTACATTACAGTGTTACTATGACAACAGGGTGCAGAGGACCATAATTACCAGTGTTGGGGTTGATGGAGCTGACGACAGGAGTGTGGGCTTCAGAGTAGGTGAAGTTGAGAGGAGGATATTGCACTGAAAACACCTGGACCTCAGCGGTCACTAATCCCTCGCTGTGAGGAGGCGTCAGGCAGCGGAGCATTCCCGGCGTCACCTCCTGAATGTCGCAGGGTTTTCCACCGACCATCACGCTGGTGTTTCCTGGAGCGAAGCCGTTTCCAGTGAAGACGAGCGGGGTTCCTCCCTCCAGGCTGCCCATGTCGGGTCTGAGGGAGGCCTGTGCTCGGCTGTTCAGGGTGACGGGGCCGGATGCGAGGCCTTTGCTTCTCACAATCACTTTGACGGGGTGGTCGCCTGCAGGCAGAGCGTCGACTCTCAGTGTGATGCTGTCATCAGTCACCGCGGTGACTTCCAGCTCTGACATGCTGGCAAAGACGACTACATCATCCACGTCGCTGCCAAACCCTGAGCCGGCGATGGTGACGGTGGTCGAATCGCCGATGCTGTCGGGGGAGATACTGCTGACCTCGGGGGTGACGGAGGGAGAGTACGTGAAGGAGCAGTTTGAATGACAGGAGCTTTGGATCCTGCCTGTGTGGAGGACAACATCACCAGTGTGAGGCTGAGAAGGAGAGGTGTCACAGACGATGCTCGTGTAATTAAATGACACGACAGCGCACGGCTCGCTGGCCACAGTCACTTTTCCTGAGGAGAACCCAGAGCCGTGGACGAAGACCCGCGTGTGGCCGGTGGGGCTGCCGATAGGAGGCCAGACCGAGTCCACCACAGGCAAGACCACAAAACGCCGGTCGAGCTCGTCTGGTATGGCGATGACGGCACTGCCGAGGTTGTTGACTCTGACGGCTACGGGGAGAGCGACGCCGATGGGGAGTTCGCTGTTGCGGCTGAGGCGGCAGTGGATGTCAGAGTGAGAGCTGTTGAACACCTGGCAGGGCTGCTCGCCCACCGTCACCTGCAGAGAAACTGAGCAGTCACAACAAGCTCTGGACAGACAGTCACTAATTTTGACTGAAGTCTGAGAAAAACAGTTTAATTCCAGTCGAGACAATGATGATGATAATGAAGCATCTGGAATAGAAAGATATTAGAAGTTGGAAACACACAGAGTGTGTGTGTGTGTGTGTGTGTCTGTGTGTGTGAGAGAGAGAGAGAAGTGACCGCTTGACTGGTTTGGTGCAGAGAACAAAATTAAATTTATATATCTTTTTCATTATAACCTGTGACTGATCATTGTAAACAATAGTACTAGTACTCAATATAAGGCCCGCTGGTCAAATCTAGACCGCTATAGAGTGCTAGGTGGCCCACAGACCATTTTCTAAATCACAGTGAAAATAAAATGATTTACACTTGTTACTTTTGAATGTAAATAAGGCGCCAGAGAGTACAAGAGTATAAGTATATGAGCCAATACAGATGCTGCTGACCTCATTAGCGCAGGCGACGTCGCTGAAGCCTTTGCCCTGAATGTGGATGACTTGGTGGTATGTTCCCTGGTTGGGAGAGATGGAGGTGACTGTTGGGGTGGCGCAGGCAGAGGCAGTGAAGGAGATGAAGTTTGCAGTGTTGTTGGACTGTGGGCACTTAGGCGAGGCCACGCACTGTGGGGCAGATCTGGAGACACGCAGCGAACCTGAAAAGACGGCAATTTAATACACCGATCAGCTGCAAACTTGCAAACTTGGATGTCAATTGACTGGATGTCAAGTGTTTGTTCTAATCACACTTAATCGATCTCTTTACATATTATTTTCACATTTACCTCCCACCACATGTCTGGCCTCCATGCCTCCCACTTTGACAGAGGCCCTGCTGCTTATGTCCACCCGAGCCTTAACTCTCACGACTCCCTGCAGCAGTCTGGCTCTGCCATCGTCGATGTAGCCGCTGCTGTAGTAATACACACCTGGTACAGTGAATTGGTAGCTGTGAAACCCTGAGGGCAGCAACAGAGGGAGAGATGGAACATAAGTTACATTAGATCATGAAGCATTTTTGGACACAGTGTGAATTTCTGTCTCACGCATGTTCAAAGGTGCGACACATCACATGGCGCACATACCGGTTCATCATGTGTGACACATCACACCATCCAAGGAGGAAGGAAAAATCATTGTTTGGAATTTTTCTCTTTAGGTGAGGTCATGTTGATGTATTTAAAGTGCAGCGACAGCAGAATTGATGGAAAATAAACTTCAACCATCAATCTTTTCTTATTCCATTTAGAAAAGGATGAAAATGGACTAAAATGCAATGCAAAACACTTTGAGCTGCAATTACAGCAATTATTTCTGCTTCTGTTTTTCTCTCTAGTCATGCGTAATGTTGACTAAACATATGTGCATTGACTGTATATTATTATATTTGTGCAGCGTGTGTCTGTTTTTATGTTGTTTGTAATATTCTTATCATCAGAACTCTGTTTTTTATCTCCCTTCTCGGCCAGTTCTTGCTTGAAAAACACATTTTAATCTCCCACTTTTATCTTTATCTAACTGAATAAAGTTAGATAAAGATACAAGCCATACCAACACAAGCCTGCATAACAAAATAAAGCTTCTCGGGTTCAGAAGATAACAAATTCAAACTGTTTAAGTAATGGTTTTTTTTGGAAGCTCTGTAAAAATGAGCAAAACAAAGAGTTTTTTCATCGTAAATAAGAGCGCTCCTATCATTTGTGGTGTTCTCTTTCAACATTACAAGTCCATACCTATTCATGTAAAAAGGTAAAAAGGGCAGATGCAATGAAGGCTTCAACCTGCACCTTTTCGGCTGGCAAACTGGATTTGGTTTGTCATGCCTTCAAAATGTATGATTTATTATGTTTTTTTGCTTGTTTGTATTGATTTTTGGTTACTGTGGCGTTTAAAATATAATTTATTTGCTTAATATTCAGGGTAAATGTGATTAATGATGAAGATGAAGTTTTATTGAGGGTGGTTCTACCTTTGGATGTCTTGGTGTCTCCACTGTTAATTACCCCCCCCTCGTACGTGATGCCACTTGGACTGGAAACACTGAAGACTCGGTATCCGACTTTCTGAAAGCGTGGTGCCTCCCAGCGCCAAATTACTGTGTCTCCAACAAACACCATCAGTGACGCAGGCTGCCATGCATACCCCTGTCCATAAACTGTTGTACGCAGAGACAAATGTAAAGTTAGACTGACACACAAAGGAAAGATTACATTGTTTCAGGTTATTAAGCAACATGTAATTGAAATTCCTTCCAAATCCCTTTCTAAAAATGGCTAATCATGGGAAAAAATGGAGGTCAAACAGGTTTTTGAAACAGTTTCGAGGCACATTTAATCTAAAGGTGACAGCTTCCCTTGCTCGCGGCAGTTTTCAGTAACCTGATGCTTCTTCTGTTTGGCCTCTTAGATCTAATTTAACACCCGCAAACAGGATCGAAACGTAAACCTACTGTGGTGGGATCCCTGATTGGTGACAATGTGGGTCTTCTCATTTGACTGCATAACGCACTGCAGTTTGTTCTCCGAGGCGGTCTTCACTTCGCACTCAGATCCTCCTGTCACACCACAAAGTAACACAAAACACATGAGAACATATATGACACCTGGAGCTGCTGCACTATAGGACATCTTTTCTACAGGTGCATGTAATGACAACAGCTGTACTTCTGGTTCCCACTCACCCATTATTATTTGGTAAAAAAATTATTGCTGCATTAATAAGGTTTTGGGCTTCGTGTTGCTTACCAATGGAGACTTTGTTGTCTGAGGTGTTGTTGCTGAAACCAGATCCAGAGACAGTCAGCCGGGTTCCTCCCATCAAGGAGCCGAGCTGCGGGGAGACGCTGTGGACTTCCAGGATGTATTCAATGGTGGCGTTCACACCGCTGCTTTGAGACGAAAAGCAGAAAAGAGTCCAATTAAATCCTGAATGAGCCACATTATCTGGCTTCTGAGCAAAACTGATTAAGTATTATTATGTTTCAATATCTGATTTTTATTATTAGTCTTTTTTTTCTAAAGACAGATTTGGTTAGCCTAAACTGTTCCCCTGGAATTAAACTTAATATAACTTTATATTAACTAATTTGCAACAATTATCACTATCATTCATTTTCTGTATACCTAATCTTGTTTGCCTTGTTTTCCTTTTTTTCCTTATTTTCCATAAAAAAAAAAAAATTCAGGCAATTTTTTTACAATGTTTTTTAAGAAACTATGTGAATAATCTACCTGCCAATAATCCTAATCTATCTGTCCTATATAAGTACATATTGTCTGATAAACTGAAAAATCTCTGCAAAAAATCCTTATCATTACATCTACCATCCCTTTATCTCTTAAGCAATGTGTACAAAAGCTCACGTGACGCCCTTTTTGCCATGGTAAAAAAAAAAAAAGATCACAGCTCGTGATACTGTCAGCACTGTCTTGGTTGGTATGTAAAAAGCGTGTGACAGTGTCTTTCACGGCGGCTGACTGCACCTTGTCTGGGGGTAGCCATTGTTTCCAACCTGTACATCCACCTTATACATGCCGGGCGGCAGCACAGGCAGACGACAGGTGATGCGCGTCGCCGTCCACTGCACGGTCACACATTCCTTTCTGCCTACGAACACGACGCTGTCATTGTCTTGGCCTCCCAGGTTCGAGCCCTGGATGGTGAGAACTTCTTGTCCTACAACAAAAGAAGTGAAAAACGAAATTCAAAAGAAATTTTCCACGAAGGAGCTTCTGTCACTCAAGTGCCGAGATAATTAGCACTTGTCACCTGGTTAATTCCTCATATAATTATTGAGTGCTGCCACTGATTGTCTGGCAGATTAACAGGTGTTCTTGTTGTCGGTTGTTGTGATATAACTACATAGTACATACACATACTACTACACAGAAATGTTTGTCTCTCATATTCAGATTCTCAAAGTTTAGCGAGCACGAAGGGCTAAAAACAGAAAAAACCTGCAGGTCGACATTATGTGACACAAGAATTAATGAGCTGTGAGTAATGACAAAAGGTTTCAACGCTCTTTAAAGCTCCTGGTGACAATGGAGTCGCATGTTATCTCTGAACAGAAAAACTCCAAAACGTCATGCGATCTACCTTCCCTTAACATACAGTTAGACTGAAATATTATGTTCTTCACCAATCAGGGAGGCTTTTTTCAAATCACAAATGTACACTCATTTTCTCTCTCATCTCTTGTACTATTTAACATTATAGCTTGTGCTGGCTGCAGAGTGCCAGAGGTATCATAAAATAAAATAAAATAAAATAAAATAAAATAAAATAATGCAAGAGGCATTCTGTAAATCTTTTATAGAAAACAGATGATGCAAATTTATGCAAGACAAAAAATCATAAAATCCTACATGCCATGTCTGAGCATTTTGAAGACCTTTGAAAGTCTGATTTAGTTATCTTGAGTAACTGGGTGATGATTCCTTAAAGGAGACATTTTTCAAATGTATTTTTTAGGCACTTTGTGCACCACGAGCCGAGTGCCATCTAGTTCCATTATATTGGAGAGAAGAGAGACGTCTCAACAGCTGATATCTCAAACACTCAGCAACTCACACCAAAAAATATCCAAACTTATAAGTTGTATTTCAAGTAAGAGGAAAAAGGGGCTTTTGATTTTGGGGTGAACTGTCCCTTTAACCTCAGTTACTACAATTTTGTGTTATGGTGTCTCATAAAAATGATAAGAAGAGCCCTTAAGTTGACGATCAGTAACTGTTAGTATCTGGTTCTACAATATAAGAAATAGCAGAATAACATTGTGGATGTTATAAAATAAGTTTTGTAACATCTCGTTCTAATCGGACTGCGTCGCTAATGACAAATGCACAATGCCTACAGAGAACTGTTTGTTAGAGAAAAATAAGAATGGAAATGTTATGAGGTGTGGCACTGAAATACAATAAATAAATTCTGAATCCTGTTCTTCTTATGAACAAAGAGAAACAGACTTTACATTGTGTTTGTGGACAGATCGGATTTCTATTGACCTTTCAGGACAAAACCCTTCATTTGCAACAAACTTCTCTTCTGGGTTTACCCATCTCAGTAACACTTTATAATGATCCTACCTCACTGAAAGGTTATCAAGTGCATGAATACAGTTTTATAAAGGCTACAAAAATGACTCAACTCACCGATCACTGTGGTGGTTTGAGGACTCAGACCGGAGATCTGAGGTGTGAGGTTAATATCGTAGGTGAAGGAGCTGCTGGCTGTCTGACTCATGTTTCCAACCATCACTGTGACGCTCTGTGATCCTGCACTACCCTGAAATAACATTATAAGCATTTATTTCTTTATTAATGAATATGTAAAAGAAGTGAAATAAGAGCCTTATAAAGGACTCAGGATCTTTGCAAGGCTGGAAAATGATGGCAAACAATTTGGTTGTTTGTAAAAGAAGCTATGCAAAATGTCATTTGACCCATCCTTTCAATATCAAAAATACATACATTTATCTAGAGGTATAATAAAGAAGGTCTTTCACACTGATGTTTTAGCAATTTTACACACAAAATGTATAATATGAGCTTACTTCCCTGTACTACAGATTGATAAATTGTTTGATAGTGTAGGAAAATAACACCCAGATAAAAAAAGGAAGAACAAAATAAAAAACATAATTTGACAGCCTGTACACTTACTGCTGGTGTTCTGCATTTCAGCTCAGTGTCACTGACATGAACCACGGTGCACTCCTCACTGCCGACGGTCACTGTGGTGTTCAGGCTGAAGCCGAAACCTGTGATTGTCAGCAGCGTGCCTCCTATGAAAACATAAAACAAGACAATGGTTACTGTATAAGCTACTGTATTATAGAGAAAGTGATACTGCTTTCGATTTTGCAATATAAAAAAGATATAAAAACGCCAGATTTCTCTGAGTGCTATCTTACCTGCCACGCTTCCAGAGAGCGGGGAGAAAGAGGAAACAATGAGCTCGTAGGTGAAGTAGGACATGTTGCCTCCTGCGTTACCCAGAGAGGGGAAGTTAACGTGCACGGGGTGTGTGCCGGCACTGCTGCTGCCCAGTCTGCACACCTGAGAGGTGGCTGAAAGACCAAATCTGGTTAAACTCCTTCACCGGATGAAAGCACACGACTAATTTAACAAAAAGATGCAGTTTTCACTCCTGCAAAAGTCTATAACTTACCATCGATCTGTTCAACATGGCACGGGGTCTTTCCCACCATGATGGAGGCGTTTTCATTACTGAAGCCAGTTCCAGTGATCGTCAGCAGAGTCCCCAGGCCGTGAGATCCTGAAAAAGTCAGCCATATTTAATTATAGATACAACATTTACCACCATCGCCATGTTTTACAAAACAACAGGGAAACTTCCTGAAAAATGTAATAATCTTTAAAATATTTTTAAATATATAATCATAGCTTTTTATTTAAAGGAAATCTACATTAACTCATTTCTTGGTCTTTGCTCATTACCTGTTTTGCCATGTTTTTGAAAGAAATTACACCAATTAGCTCAGGGTTAAAAGGTTCAAATATTTGTGAAAGGCATCTGAGTGCACAACAAGAAAGGTGATGCTGAACCAGGTTTCAAAGGGTTAATTCTTCTTCTTTTTTTATACCAAAGTTAACAAGTCATTAAATTTTGGCAGAACTTTTGCCAGTTATTCATTACTTGAAATTGAAGTTTTTTGTTTTTTTTTAAGATTATTTTTCTGGGCTCTTTATGCCTTTATTTCATAGGACAGGTTGTGTGTGAAAGGGAGGGTGACATGCAGCAAAGAGCCGAGGCTGGAATCAAACCCACGGCGCTGCAGCGAGGTCACAGCCTCTGTACATGGGGAACCTGCTCTATCCACCGAGCCACTGGTGGTGGTGGAGTATTTTTAAACTGGTATTGAGTATTTTCCTTCACCAGCTGTCTTTTTGTGATTTTTCAGTTGAACTTTTTGTTTTGATTTAAAGGAGCAAAAACTGGTTGTGCATATTGCACATTAAAAATCAATCAGTAGCCAAAAATGCTTCATGCTGAATCAACAAATAATATTTTAGGCCGACACCTTGAGATGGGCTGATTCCAGTCACAATGGGAGTCTTCTCTTTGGACCACTCAAACCCACAGTCACCTGAACACTTGGAGGGAATACCGTTGATGTAAACCACCGCCTGCAGGAAGCATCACAAAACTCCTCATCAGAAAATTGTAAGACAAAGTTTCACAACATGAAAGTGACACACTGGATCAGAATGACAGCTAACGTGACTTTACTGCGACTACAGAGATAATAAAAGATTAATAGGGGACTGTAGCTGTCACATCAGTACAAAGCGGTTATTCAGTAACATGTTATCATTTGAATCAA
This sequence comes from Plectropomus leopardus, assembly GCF_008729295.1. NCBI lineage: Eukaryota > Metazoa > Chordata > Actinopteri > Perciformes > Serranidae > Plectropomus > Plectropomus leopardus. The sequence goes on along the minus strand of NC_056480.1, from coordinate 2,863,082 downwards.
ATCCTGCCGGGAGGCAAAAAATATACAAATACAGCTGCATTATGCAACGCTACAGACAAATATATGTCTTGCTCTACAGGATTTACAGTAAACAAACACACCATGAAGTCAACAGTGGCCAGAGCAGACGTTTGACAGACAGATAATGGGGAAACTCAAAACCAAATATGCCTGGAGCTCGTTCAATCAGTTTAGTACCTGTGGTTTGGATTCAGCGACGCGGGTGAAACCTGTCAAGCCTCGCCTCAACAATCCTCCTTTTTTGGTCTCTTTGGCGAAAACGACTGGTTTTTGGCCGACAACCGCCGAGCTGTCAATCTATAAAAACAACTAATCACAATCAAGCTGCTTTTCTCTTTACACCTTCAGAAAATGTAGGCACATGGCTATGTTTGATCCTTTAAAGGTCACAGAAACAAAAATGAAACATCAAAATGTTTGCTTTGTTTTCACCTGCACTCATCTATCACGTGAAAACATCTGAAAGACTAAACTTTTTGGGTGAGGGTTAACATCAAAAGGTCTAGACTAAATGTGTAGTCAAACTGACTGACGGAAATATCAGAAATGTGTTTCTTATAATTAATAGACAAAGGAATCAGCTACATTTTTATATGATGTTTTAAAGTCTGTGATGAGTTGTGGCCGGCTAACATAATTTCACCACAAAGTTTGACACGAGACAACTTTAAAACTGCATTTTGAGCGATAACAATAATTGTAAAAGTTTAATAAACAACTTTATTTCATTATTTTAAAAGATCAATAGCAAAAGTAAGTAGACATTTCTACTAATGAGCTGCTTAAAAATGTTTGCTATTCAAAATGGGCATATATTCTATTAAAAGTTCATGTTTCTGAGTTCTTGATTGAATTAAATGCTCAAACTGTTTCACTCTTGATACTGCTTTCTTCTTTTTTTTCCTGTCAGTGCATTGATGATCACAGCCAAATTACATAGGTCATACACAAATTGATGTCTCATGATTTTGCAGGTTATATACAAATTGTGGTGGATCACTTTTCATTTGTATATATGCAAGCAGTGCATTAGAACATCCTGATAACAGCCAATATTACTAAAATAATAAATAATGATGAAATAAGAGTCTGACCTCCAGCAGAGGCTGGTCTCCGGGGTTAGTGAGCCACTTGACCTGCCACTGTGTGCGTCTGCAGCTTCCCAGCTTTGATACGCTGACCTGACCCATCCCATCGATTCCCTCCAGCGCGTACTTCATGTCCTCCTCACTGATGTCCACCGACACACCTGAGGACAAAAGCAGCTGTTACATGTTGTCCTGCGTGAATGTATGTAGACAGAGTGCTGCATGTGGACACGTGGAGTGAAATTCTCAAAGACATTTTTAATTTTCTGCATGTGAATAGCGGAGTCTTGGAAACTGACCAAACATCTGCAAACCATTCAGTTCTCATCACTACAATACCAGATCACAAGCTTTTGGGTGATGTGATGCTATCTGCAGAACAACGTGCATTCATCTACAACAGTTAGAGCTGTTCGATGCCAATATTACACGTGTCCGTTTGAGCTACCTTCAGCTTGTCCTCCATAAAACCCCACATCAAAGGTGCCGTTCAGAGGAGGCGTGGCTCTGTAAAGGCGGGTGACGTTAACGGTGGTGGGTCCTTCCCTGTACCAAGCCATGTCCTCACTGCTGCCGGACATCTGTGAAACACAGGTGGAGAAAGAAGAGGATTAAAAAGATCCTTTTACCATTTTACAATACATAGATGTCTTTTTAGATCTTTTTAGAAACTGCTACTTCTTCACGGTCTGTTTATAATACTGGTTAATTTATTTTTGAATTATTTTAATGAAAAATTCTGGACATATTTAACACATTGCATCTTTAAACAAATCAACTTTGTTAAGAAAAACTTCACAAGTGTGGCAAAATGTTTTTAAAATCATAACAAACAGTACAGAATCAAATAACAATGGATTAACCTTTGACAACCTTTGAGATTTAACTGAGACAAATTTCAACAGACACTGCACCCTGCACCCATACTTTTCCGTGCCAGTCCTTATACAGTAGTCTTTCTTTGCGTCCATTGCTGCGGTCTGTTAGGCAAATGATGACTGCACGAGCATGTCGAGGCATGACACACAAACAGGATCATTGTGGCTGTACTGTAAATTATGTAACATGACCTGAGCTACAGAACATTTCCTGTGTTTTTAAACGCTGTTTTAGTCACGCTGTTGAATCTGGTACTTTAAATCGGACATCTGGTTTTCCTTGTGAAAAGTTCTTGTCTTTGTTCAACTGTTATCGGGATAAATCCTATTTTTTAGCACGTTTGTATTGCCTTCTACATCCATTTTATTGGCTAAAAGTTTGGTAAAGTTGCAACACAGCTGAAAGAGTCAGGTTTGATTTCTGGCCGCAGTCCTTCCTTTGTGTGGATTTTATTTCCCAAGAAACACAAGCTGGGCAGATTAGAGACTTCACATTGTTAATCCGACAGACTCTGACTGTACTCAAGTAAATGGGAAAGCCCCGTCTTCACTTGTTTACATAACTCAAGGCCGTCACCATGGAGTCAACATTGGTGGAAATTTTCAAATTACAAATTAATTTCCTATTATATTATATATCATAACAGCTACAGTATACATTCATGAATATGCATTAATGAGAGCTGCAACTGTCCACATAAATTACAGATGCAGTGCAGCATAAATGACTGACGCTTTACTTAGACTTCATGTGTGCTATCTGACAAATGTTAAAGTTATTATTGCCCATGAGCACCATTGGTCAATTTTCCAAACTTTGTTCGCCATTTGCTGAGGTAAAAATGTACAAATGCATGGGAATGGCCATCTTATACATCTATCATAATGCTCTAAGCTCCAATAAACACTAAACTTTCAAAGTTTGAAGAAGCACCTAAAAAAAGCACAGTTATTTCAGATTTATGACAAGAAAAACTTGACACATCGAGGTACCTGTCAAATTAATCTTTAAGTTCTCAGTTTTCAGATGACGTATACCACTCCTATGTGGCGTATGTTGTTGACCTGCAATCTCCCCTCAATCTCCTCTCAATAAAGAAGAAAACAGGTCAATGGTGGGTCTCGAAGGGTTACTATAAATTCAGTTAAGCTATTACCTGCAGGAAGCCAACTCCAAGCAGTGGGAAATCAAAGGCACATTCAGCGGGTGTGGCCCTGATCTCGTAGCTGGTCTGTGATGCAACTGATGTGTCCATGGTAACAGCGATCACCTCGAAGTAACGACCAGACGCCTCAAAGGGTGGTGGTCTCCTCTTATGGGGTACACCTGTAAGAAAACAACAGGTGGGGAATAAAACCAACTGCTTAACATTCAACAAAAACTCACATTGTTTAACATCAATATCAACAATAATACAAAGAAAGTTATTCAAATCGTCCACAATGTTGAACTGTTACAGAAAATGTGCAGAAAAAAAATTGAATTTTGACCGATTGCACTTCTGAACAGCAGCTGGGCTCGACACGAAAGAACAGCTCCCCCAAAATCAAAACTATTATCAAGCTATGTACCATTTTCATCAATTGTGGTGGGTGTCTTTCCAATGTGAACAGCATCCACGTAGAAATCTTCACCAGATTCGTCTTTGTAGAGGTAAAACTGGTACAGATTGTAATTGCTTCCAATGTATTCAGTCTGCAGGGAGTTCTGCAGGTCCATGCATTTATAACTCCATCTGTCAAAAAATAATCACATTTATGAGCTGCTGAAAAGTTTGCTTATTTGACAAATAAAATGGACTTTGTGGGATTTACTAACTTGTGGCCCTTATTGAAGATAGTGCTGATCTTTGCGGTCTCAGTTTTGGTTTGGCCTTCGGTGTCGTACTTGAACCTTATTCCAACTTCATCTTTTAACATTCCCTTGTATGCAAAGCAAAGCTGCGAGGAAAGATGAAGAGTAAGTTACATTTTAGAGACAGAAGGAGTAAAGATTTAAATAGGCACTGACATATTTTAGAAAATGTATCAACTACTTTCTTGATCAATCCATCTCAGATGGAGCAAAAAATCCAAAAAATCTGCTGGTTTCATGCTTCTTGAATGTGAAAACTGCATGCTTTTCTTTGTCATGCATGATAATTAGCTTTGGATCTTTGGACTACTGGTCAGTGAAACATACCAGTTGAAAAAATCACCTTGGGATCTGGATAATTACACAGGGCATGTTTTACTATTCTCTGACATTTTATTGACAAAACAATTAGCCAATAATCGAAGAATAGAGAAAAAAAAAAGGGCAAATCAACAGTAAAAATACTTGTTAGTCTCAGCCCTTAAATGAACAATTAATAAAGAAGTCATATGTCTTACTGTGGGATATTTGTCCAGTGAAACTGGTCCGTAGTTACCACCAGCGTCTTTGGTGTAACTGTCCCTGAAAAGAACCTTGGGGTTCTTCAGCGACCGCAGGCCACAGAAAGCAAAGTTTTTCACCGGAGTCCCGTCATCAGCAGAATCAAACAGCTGGAAATCAGAAACAGTGACAATGCAAAATTAGATGCTCTCTGAAGAAATAAGGTCTGTGAGCTAATTCAGAGAAGTAAAAGGAGTGTTTCAAGTAAATAAAGTGGTTCAGTTTTGGAAAGACACCGACACAGAAAATACTTTTTCTATCTGGACCTTCTTTTTTTTAGTCTGAGTAACTAATGGGAACAAAAATCTTTAAAATTGGACCAATACTGACAGAAAGAGCATTGCGGTGGCGAAAAAGGCTGTAATCCAACTCCCTGACCCCAAAACTATTTGTATTTGCCACTGACAGGCTCTGATTATTATTACAGGTCCAAAAATATTATGGGAATATTCCTAACACAGATGGACCTTTTGTGTAACTAGAAACAGCCAAGAAATCACAAAACCCATCAGACTCTATTTAAAAAATAATTATAATAATATATATACTTTTTATTAAGAGCAAGGGTATTTTTACAACAGGCTAAATAAAGGTATTTTTTCCCAAGCAAACAAGAG